>NC_041390.1:448185091-448219895 GCF_002162155.2 Triticum dicoccoides | reverse complement strand
TTCTATATTGTTCTGTTTTTCAACTTTCTTCTTATTCTTCTTCCTTTTTTTCCTTTTTCCTCTTCTTCTTCTACTTCTTCTTCTTTTTTTCAACTTTCTTCTTCTTCTAATTATCTAAACCTAAATCTAGCATTTTCTTCAGAGCAGCTTGTCAGTTTCTTCAGAGGTAGGCATTTTTATTCAGAAAACCACCACTTCGGATCTTGCGTCGCAACTAAAACTGCCAGTAGCGCATTAGTAGGCTAGCTAGTGATCGACCAGTAACTTGTAAACACTGAGCGAACAGAAATAAGGAACTCTTAGTAACTTGTAAACACTGAGAACACGGAAATAAGGATCATGCTGTGCACAGCAGTAAGAGCCAAACCGTTTGAAATGTTCACAAGAGACTCACAGGCCTGTCATTATAATATGTTCACATTACTAGCCCAAATTCAAAACCAACTAGTACGATTCCCATACATAAGATCAACATGTTAATGCATCTCAATGATTCATAGATCATATACAAATATGTAGCTCCAAAAGCAAAGGTTTAGAAAAAACATGTGCTCTTCCTACTAACATGGATGCTTCTCTTGGCCAACATTCAGTACAGAGTGAAAGACAAATTTGTTTGTGAAGTCTACAATTCCTCTTGCAAACGTAAATGGTTTCACCAACAGTTGGAACCATGAGAATGAACCACACACGATGGAGGAACATCCACTACAATATGATTTGGTCTTCTCTCGATCACAAGGCGAGACTATTTTTGGAATACAAACTTTAACTTAGGAAAAATGATGCCCATTGTATAATCAGACCAAAGCAATGAAGCACCTAGTGTTGGCCAATTAAGTACAGTACTACTTTTCTGTAGTCTATGAAGTGACTATCCAATCTTCCTGTGTCTATTTTCAAATGGCGCTGCATGCAGTGACTATACTATTCTCTTGTACAGTTCAACCAAAATTGCGGTCAGTTTGTTTGTTTGCCAAATAGCAACGGGCAGACATCTCTGTCTGCACAAATATCAAGCAGCTAGTCAACATATACCCCACCTTGTATTTTCGGTTTAAACACGTCTCTTCCGCTTAGCATCTGTCATGTTTTGCACTTGACAATTTGATACAGTCATGTTTTGCCCTGGACAATTTCATACTGAATTGATTTGCTGGTTCAGCGCAGAAATATAGCTCCTATTCTTCATCAGACCAAGGATATCCATGTTCGCAGTGATGGAAGAGGTGAAATCGATACAACCAAAATTGAGTATCCAATCATTGAACCCTGTCATGCACCTCCAATGTAGGTCCACCCTACCAACAAATTCACATGCAAACCACTAGTATTACTATCTAATGGCACTAGTTGAAGCATAGACTCACAAATATAAGCATTCCAATTTCTTAATGGGAAAAGGTAGCAAGGTTATTTCTAACCACCTGTTTGAAGAAATAAATAAGGCAACATCGGCTGATGTCAGGAAGGCATACATAGTTTTTTCTGAAAAATTGAACCATTCCTGACCTTTCCTCTTCTTTTAAGCATATTTTGTGTAGTTCAACTAAAATAAAATGCCATCACCGCCTTGACAATTCAGTGACACTGTACAAAAGGAAATGACTTAGCATTACATCATGATGTCAGGTATGTAGTCGACAGGCATTAGAGACAAACATATAGACCTCCTCCGATAACATAATGAACATTAATTTTAAAAAAGGTGTGACTAGCTTTACCGGGATAAGAGCATATCCAATAGCATGTGTATATTTGGATATCTATATATTCATATAGACAGTGGTCCAAAAAGATTCCCTTATATAGACGTCCAGTTTTGTATCAGAACGTCTATATACAGGGACCATGACAGGCGGGCCATCGCTGGGGAGAGGAAGAAATCATGACTGCAGCCGAGTTTAGACGATGCCTTCACAATGTCCAGGTGTGGACATTGTCGAGGTCGATTTAGAGGATGTGTATATTTGGACGACCATATAGACAAGCTGTTGGACACCTGTTTTGGGCTCACGTCGTGGAAAACGAGTATAGACATCCATATAGACAAGCTATTGGAGATGCTCTAATTTGAGTGAACTCTACACCATCTGTTCCTTAATATAAGACATTTTCGCAGTTCAATTTAAAGTACTCAAACGTCTAATATTTAGAAAAACAGGTAGTAGTTTTCTTGAGCACATATCTGGGAAAGCTTGCCACACTTTATATATGTCCATACGCTAATGCATCACCATTCGCATAGTACAAATATACACTAATCCAGTGGCTAGTGCAACAGTAGAGTAGTTATTTTATTACAGGGTACAATACAATGGTTTTACTGAACAGATTTCCATAAGCTCTAGCACTGGAAGATTTCTATAAGAATTACAATACAAAATGTAAAGGTAACAATTTTCATCATTAGTATACAAGTTATGCAAGAGCATTAAACCAAATACAGAAGTCTAAAGGTAACTAGCATTATTAACTAATGACAGTATAAAAGAATTGCAAACCATGTACCTTCAAGGTAAATATCATTTCGAACTCAAAGGTGATACATCTCCAACGTATCTACTTTTTCTCATGCTTTTCCTCTTGTTTTGGACTCTAATTTGCATGATTTGAATGAAACTAACCCCAGACTGACGCTGTTTTCAGCAGAACTACCATGGTCTTGTTTTTGTGCAAAAATAAAAGTTCTCGGAATGGAACAAAACTTTGCAAGGATTTTTTTATATCAATAATAAGAATTTCTGGAGCCAAGACCCACTAGAGAGGGGCCCCTGGGTGGGCACAACCCACCAGGGCGCGCCCCCCTCTCTTGGCGCGCCCAGGTGGGTTGTACCCACCTGGTGGCCCCGCTGACGACCCCCTTGATACTATAAAATCACATATTTCCAGAAAAAATCAAGGAAAAAGAATTATCGCGATCCACGAGACGGAGCTGCTGCCAGGCCTGTTCTTCCTCGGGAGGGCAAATCTGGAGTCCAGCTGGGGCTCCAGAGAGGGGGATCTTCGTTCTTCGTCATCACCAACCCTTCTCCATCGCCAATTCCATGATGCTCCCCACTGGGAGTGAGTAATTCCATCGTAGGCTCGCTGGTCGGTGAGGAGTTGGATGAGATTCATCATGTAATCGAGTTAGTTTTGTTAGGGCCTGATCCCTAGTATCCATTATGTTCTTAGATTGATGTTGCTATGACTTTGTCATGCTTAATGATTGAGACTTTGGGCCCGGGTGCCATGATTTCAGATCTGAATCGTTTATGTTATCATCATTATATCCATGTTCTAGATCCGATCTTGCAAGTTATAGTCACCTACTATGGTTATGATCCGGCAACCCCGGAGTGACAACAACCGGGCCCACTCTCGGTGATGACCGTTGTCAGTGTCAAAACCGGCGGATCTCGAGTAGTGGGTCCCGAACTGTGCGTCTAGGATGGATGGTAACAGGAGGCAGGGAACACGATGTTTTACCCAGGTTCGGGCCCTCTTGATGGAGGTAAAACCCTACGTCCTGCTTGATTAATATTGATGATATGGGTAGTACAAGAGTAGATCTACCACGAGATCAAGGAGGCTAAACCCTAGAAGCTAGCCTATGGTATGATTGTTGTATATGGAGTTGATTGCCTACGGACTACAACCTTCCGGTTTATATAGACACCCGATAGGGTTAGGGTTACATAGAGTCGGTTACAATGGTAGGAGATCTTGAATATCCGCATCGCCAAGCTTGCCTTCCACGCCAAGGAAAGTCCCATCCGGACACGGGACGAAGTCTTCAATCTTGTATCTTCATAGTCCAGGAGTCCGGCTGAAGGTGTAGTCCGGCTACCCGAACACCCCCTAGTCCAGGACTCCCTCAGTAGCCCCTGAACCAGGCTTCAATGACGATGAGTCCGGCGCGCAAATTGTCTTCGGCATTGCAAGGCGGGTTCCTCCTCCAAGTCCTTCATAGAAGATTGTAAACACCAAGAGTAGTGTCCGGCTCTGCAAAATAAGCTTCCACATATTGCCATAGAGAGAATGATATAAACACAAATCAAATCTGCTGACGTATTCCGCAGTGCGTCATCACACTACAACCAAGTCCTTTACTCGAATCGTTTTTACTTTTCCACCTCAGCATGTTTTGCGAGGCGGTTTCCTTGGCACGTCTTGTCAAAGCAAAGATCGTGTACCCCCTTTACGGGATTCTCATCAATACGGACGTGGGTAACCCAACCGCGCCATTTATCACGACACTTGGGAGGCAAGCGAGTTTTGCTAGGCTGGTGGGGACGCACAACCGCATCCGCCCATATAAGGGGATAAGGATCCACCTTTTTACCTACGCCTTCTTCCTCCTTTGCCTATCCATCTCCTGCGCACTCGAGCTCCAGCGCCCAAGCCCGCACTTCCCACCTCAACCTTCTCCAGCAATGTCCGGAGCGGGAGGCAAGTGGATGGTCTCCTCCGCTACGGAGGGCCAAGTCAAGAAGCTAAGGAAGGCCGGATACCTATCTAAGGACATCGCGCACCGGGTTCCCAAAAAGGGGCAGCTTCTCCCCACCCCAGGGCCCCATGAGAGCGTAGTATTTCTTCCCCACTTCCTCCGCGGACTGGGTTTTCCACTCCACCCATTTGTCCGGGGGCTCATGTTCTACTACGGCCTGGATTTCCACGATCTGGCCGTGAACTTCATCCTCAACATCTCGGCATTTATCGTCGTGTGCAAGGCTTTCCTCCGCGTCTGCCCTCATTTCGGCCTCTGGCTCAAGACCTTCAACGTTAAGCCCAAGGTGGTGCGCGGCAGCCAGGCGGAGTGCGGAGGCGCCATGGCGGGCAAGATGGCCAACGTCCTATGGTTCGAGGGCTCTTTTGTGGAGACCCTAAAGGGGTGGCAATCCGGGTGGTTTTACATCACCAAGCCACGCGATCCGAACTAGATCGCAGCCCCCGAGTTCCAATCCAGACCCCCCACACGGCTTATGTCCTGGAAAGAGACGGGCCTGTCGTGGGGTGATGAAAAAGAGGTGACCGGATTGCAAACATGCATCCAGTCCCTGGTGAACAAGCCAATCCGGCTTGTTAATGTAATCCAGGTTATGCTCGTCCGCCGGATCCTCCCGTGCCAACAACGGGATTTTAATCTGTGGGAGTTCGACCCGGCGCAGCACCAAACCCTTAGCAGGCTCTTCGACACGACGTACGAAGATGCCTGGAAGGTGCTATTCAAGGGCGCCGAGGCTCCCGCATCCGCTTCCGAGGACCGCGGATACAGCTCGCAGCATCACGCTAGCGAGGTAAGCTATCTTCACCTTTTACAAGATGTTAAGCTTTTTTTCATAGTTTGACTCTATGCGATCTAAACTCCCTTACCTTTGACAGGCTTGGCGAGCGATATCCGGACCGATTAACTGTCCGGCTCCGCTGCCCGAAGACCCAGCCCCAACTCTACTAGTGAAGCTGCTGGTTCCGGCGCCTTATGTGGTGCCGGAGAAGAAGGCCAAGAAGAAGAAGACCACGGGGACTCGAAAGAGTGCCCGCAACATGGTGGTGTCGGACTCGTCATCCGACGAGTCCGAGACGCCCTCTTCCCGTGAAAACGAGGAGGAAGAAGAAAACTCTCCCCCCCAGCGAAGGGAGGAGAGAAGAGGAAGGCCGCCCCAACGGGGGAGGCCAAGGGGTCTAGGAAAAGGAAGACCCATCCGCCGGACTACTCCCCCGATGCCGAAGAGGGCAGAGAGGAGTGGCCAAACAGGGCCAAGCGTCCGGCGAAATCGTAAGTTCGGATATCAGAGTAACTCATGATGTTCCTTTGTTGCACAACTTTCCCTAATGTCAAACGTAATTATGCAGCCCGCCCCGGGCCGAATTCAACGAATCGTCGGGCGGCTCCTTGGACTCATCGGACGTGAACTCAGTTCCGCCCGCTGTCTCCCCCCGCACTGCAGACGACGCCGAAGTGGCATCGCAACAAGCTCCGGGGCAGGAGGAGGTGGTCCCGGAGGAGCCGCAAGGAAACCTCCCGGACTCCAGGAGTGAAGGGGATAAGGCCCCCCAGGGCTCCAAGTCCGGCTTTGTGCCGGGCACCGCGCCGGAATCTTCCACAGTTCCGGACCGCGGTAGGCGAACTCCTTCCAAGAGGAGCAAGCCTTCTGAGCCGGTGGCCTCCGTCCAACCGTGGGTGCCGGACAATCTGCTGGAGGTGCTTGACGGCGCCTCCATCGACGAGGGGCATCGTACTATTATGAGTATGGGGATCCAGAAGGTTCACTCCGCCAAGAGCGGACTGACTGAAGCTTGCGCTAGCCTTCTAACAGGCTTCGAGGTAAGTAAAAATATGTAAAAATATTACCGCATAGACAGTAGCCCCTGATGCTCTGTTTGGCGTTTGGAAAGAAAAGCCGAATAGAGGATCTATTAAATATCGCAGGAGTCTAACAAAAAAGAGTCAATATGCGTATGCAGGCTTCGCTGCTATCCACCACCGCACTGACTGCGGAGGTGGGTGTCCTGAAGCAGGACCTCGAGCGGACCGAGCGAGAGCTCGGCCTTGCCAAGCGGCGGCTCGAGGAGAGAGAAGGTAAGAAATACCTTACAGAAAAAGTGCCTACAAAAAGGCGTGATTGCAAAAAAAATAACAGGATTGTACTGCTTATTGCAGAGGCCACGACTGAGGTGGCGACCCTTAAGCAGGCGCTGTCTGAGGCGAAAAGAAAACGGCCGCGGAGCGCACCGAGCGAGACAGACTTGGGGCTCAAGTCGGCGAGGTGCAGCAAGAGCTTCAGGCTCTCATGAAAAAACATGAGAGTTTGGAGCTTGAGTCAAAGGCGCAAGCATCCGAGCTTGCGACGACCCTTGAGACTGCCAAGTCTGCCAAGGCCGAAGCCCAAAAGGCCCTCCAAGAGTTGGAGGAGATGAGGAAGATAGCAGCGGGTAAGGCATTCTTCATGCAAAGCAGAAATATAAAAGTAAACTACTTGTTACTTACCCGAATCCGGAGCTCTCCAAGGGCATTCGCAGATCTTCCCCGCAGCGTATCCGCCGCCGCCGCATTCTACCGAGCTGAAGAGGGCAGCTCAACGAAGAAGGTGTTCTGGTCTCAGTATTCTGAGGCCGGACACCCTGTGCCTTTGAGCGACCAGCTGAAACAGCTGGTCGAGCTCCACAAGGCGGCCGAACAGGCCATGAAGGGCTTCATAGTTCGGCTATGGCCCGGAGAGGCCCTGCCTGGGAGCTATTTTGGGCTGGTACATCGGCTGGTGGAGGCCTGTCCGAGGCTCGAGGTCATTAAGCGCTCCGTCTGCATCGAAGGTGCCCGTCGGGCCCTTGGCCGTGCAAAGGTGCACTGGGGTAAGCTGGACGGTGAGAAGCTTGTGAAGGACGGGCCACCGCCGGGGAAGGAGCATCGCAAGCCCGAGAACTACTACAAGGATGTTCTTGCAGGTGCCCGCCTTGTGGCGGATGAATGTACCAAGGATGTGATATTTGAATGAACTCGCTCGTGTTTATCCTGTGCGCTGAAAACTTGTTCATATGCGCTAAGAAATGCTTATTGAATTTAAAATATTACTTTCTGTGCGGCCGTTTATCAAAAATTGAGAGATGGCCAGTCGTCGGCTTCTGCCCCCATGCCACTAGTGCTGGGGTGTTCAGGATAAACCTGAGCGCTCTTTTCCCATAGTTGGGTCCTTCGAGGGAGGCGCTCAGCACAACGAACCAGGCAATCAGACTATAATGCTTGAACACTCTCACTTAGCCATAGAACTCTATAATTTTAAATTTCGGCGAAGCCCCTAGTTTGGAAGACCGAGTTCGGGGCGCTATCCACGCCTTGGCCGGACAAAGCCAGCTCCTCGCTCGAAGCGGCATAAGTCTTTAGGGACTCGAAAAACCTCTCGAACAGCGACCAGTCTCTCGCCTCATCATGACAGTCAGTTTTAGCTTTCTCCACTGAGGTGCTTAACCCAGCTGAACCGGGGCACAATCGCAGTGGTTCTCCTAGTGCTACCTTAGCCGATAGAGCAGAACGTAAGGCACCAAAACATAGGAGCCGGGCAAACCCAACTATTGACCCAAATCATGATTCGGAGCCGATGCATATAGTGCTATAAGTTCGGGGTGCCGCACTTGTGAAAGTGTACGGACTTCTCACACCATTATGAGGGGTACTGAAGCCCCTGGCGTGTTTGCCGTACCATGGTGTACGGGTGCAATCATGTCATTTAATAAACATAAATGTGAGAAGAAGATAATGCAAAAAATAGACAAGAAGCTAAGCATTATTTATAGAGAGGCTATTTATCAAAGCCGAACGATATAAATAGTGCGGTAAGCAAAAGATATTGGACTATTCAGTATGTCCTGACCAGGGGCAGGCCGCGGAATTGTATTTAAAACAGGTATACCGCTCATAACAGAGACCACCTAGGAGTTCCATAATGCGGCATGGCTTGTCTGCCTCCCTGGATCTTGCATCGTTTGTGCGGCAGTCGAATTGCCGAACAGGTCGTCCGAAGTATGGAGTCCTGAAAGTAAGAAAAAATTAAAAAAAGAATCCGGCAGCCCCTAGTACGTTTTAAGCCGTATTTTGGGCGTGCCTTTATTGTGCCCCTTCCCCTGTGCCCATGGTATTTCAAGGGCGTAGTTATGTACGCGGGGTACTGGTTTCGCTATGTCGCGAAAGCTGGGGTTGGGGCCGCAATGGTACGCTTGCTCAGAGTGTGCCAGGCGGTCCTGCTGTGGGTTACTCCGGGCGTGCTTGGCAGTGTATGGCTTTTTAATGGCCGGACTGGAGAATTGCCTGAGAAGGCTACTTTGTACCTCTGCTGCGAGAGCCGCCGTATGCTCGTCCGTATGGAGGGAGCGTTCGGTGTTTCCGTTGACCGTAATTACTCCCTGAGGGCCTGGCATCTTGAGCTTGAGATATGCATAGTGCGGCACCGCATTGAACTTTGCGAATGCGGTTCGTTCGAGCAGGGTGTGATAGCCACTTCGAAACGGGACTATATCGAAGATTAACTCTTCGCTTCGGAAATTGTCCGTGGATCCGAAGACCACGTCAAGTGTTACCGAGCCTGTACAGTTGGCTTCTACACCTGGTATAACGCCTTTAAAGGTCGTTCTTGTGGTCTTAATCCTTGAGGGATCTATGCCCATTTTCCGCACTGTATCCTGATAAAGCAGGTTCAGGCTACTGCCGCCGTCCATGAGGACTCTTGTGAGATGAAATCCGTCGATGATTGGGTCGAGAACCAATGCGGCGAAGCCGCCATGACGGGTGCTAGTGGGATGGTCCCTTCGATCAAAAGTGATCGGGCAGGAGGACCATGGGTTGAACTTTGGGGCGACTGGCTCCATCGCGTATACGTCCCTGTAAGTGCATCTAGTGCCACCCCTAGTTGGTTTTGGAGTATTGACGACAAACCTAGTTGAGGGACTAATGTGTTTGTGAGAATTGCAGGATAACACAGGTAGAAGTCCCTCATTGATTCGGTTTTACTACCAGAGATAACCCCTAAAAATGTATGAAGACATTGAAGTCAAAGGTGGTATATGAAGATATTCACATTGAAGACTATGACAAAAGAAGACATGTTATGAAGCCTATGGAGCTTGAAGACTTAGATCTTTCGTAGTTCTTTTTCTTTTGTGTTGAGTCATAGGAACCACCGTACTGTTAAGTGGGGTCCAGGAGAACCAGTTAGAATGACTGAAGTGATGCCTAAACCAAAAACCTATGTCTTCGAGTGAAGACAATGAGAGCGAATCTTGTCCAGAGCCGGACAAGTCAGCTTTGCTTGTAGCCCAAGTAAAGTTGCCATGAGAGTTTGAAATCTGACCGTTGAGACACATGTCAGTTCCTTAGTGACCCAGGGTCATTTCGGACAAATCAGGTCGGGTTGCCAAGTGGCTATAAATAGCCCACCCCCTACAAGCATAAACGGTTGGCTGCTTAGATTGGGAGTACGACTTTTGTCGTTTGAGAGCAACCCACCTCGAAGCCTTTGAGAGAGAGAATTCCTTGCGAGGATAAAGCCCTAACCACCCAGAGCCAGAGAACATTGGGCATCACTTAAGTCTTCTTGTCTGTGTGATCTGAAGACTTATTACACTTGAGGACTGTGCATCCCCAGACGATTAGGCGTCGCGTTCAGAGCATCCAAGAGACATTGTGGATTGCCAGTGAACGAAGTCTGTGAAGGTTTGGGAGTCTACCTTGAAGACTTACCAGAGTGATTGGGCGAGGACTATGTGACCTTAGCTCAAGGAGAATACGGTGAGGACTTGGTGTCCTGAGCTGCGTGCTCAGGACTAGGTGTCCGGGACTGTGTGTCCTAAGGTTTAAATACCTAGCTGCTCCAACCAGACGTACAGTTGTCACAGCAACTGGAACTGGTCCAACACATCATTGTCTTCAACGAGTCACTGGTTTCATCTTCACTTCCTTTTACTTACTGATCACTCATTGTGAAGTCATTGCGTGTCTGTTCTATCGTTTATCTTCACAACGTGAGTGTATGATCTGTTTGGCTTCATAGTATCTTCCTACCTAATCCTAATTACACTACAGCTATTTGTCACTGTGCTTTCACTCTATTGATACTTGACCATGGCTTGCCTAGTGTAGTCTAACTTCCGCTGCATAGTAATAGGCATATCTCTACTGTTTGTCTTCATAACTTCCACGTTTTGAAGACTTTCATAAAAATCGCCTATTCACCCCCCTCTAGTCGATATAACGCACTTTCAATTGGTATCAGAGCAAGGTGCTCCCTTGTTCTGTGTGATTCGGTTTAACCACCTGGAGTTTTAGCTATGTCGACTGCAGGGATAATTAAAGTCTCTGCTGCGTGCCACGTCTTCGATGGAACTGAATATCCCTACTGGAAGAATAAGATGCGTATGCATCTTGAAGCCATTGACGTCGACCTATGGTATGTCGTCGAGAACGGCGTTCCCAAGGCTGGAGAAGGTGTCACTGCTGCTGATGTCAAGAAATTCGTTCAACTGGACTCTACTGCTAAGAACATCATCTATGGTCATCTGACCAAAGGACAGTATGGCCGTGTGAGTGCTTTGAAGACATCCAAGCTGGTCTGGGACTGGCTCTCCAAGGTCAATGAAGGCATCTCAACCCAGAGAGATCAAAGAATCAGTGTCCTTCGCAATCTCTTCAACCGCTTCAAGCGAAATGACAATGAGAATGTCCAGCACACATTTGACAGACTCACTGACATCACAAATGAGCTTCAAGCCCTCGGCGCTACTGAGATCACCAAACATGAAGTCGTCAAGACGCTGCTGAGATCACTTGATAGTTCGTTTGACATCCTAGCCCTGATGATTCAAGAACGTCCTGATTTCAAGACACTCGATCCATCTGACATACTTGAGAGGCTCAACACACATGAGTTTCAGCTTTTTGAGAAAAGAGAGATCTACGGTCCAAACTATGGGCGAACTCGTGCCTTGAAGGCAAAAGCTGTTTCCTCATCTGAAGAAGAATCTGACAGCAGTTCTGATGATCCTGAAGACATTGGAAGGGAACTTGCAATGCTAGTGAAGAAGTTCCAAAAATTCACCAAGAAGAAAGGCTTCATAAAGTCTTCACAATCAAGCTCAAGGAATGATGAAGCTTCTGCTCATGACTACAAGAAGAAAACATGCCACAAGTGCAAGAAAACTGGACACTTCATCTCTGAGTGTCCACAGTGGGACAATGAGAACAGAAGGAAGAAGAAGAGCAAGGAATATGACTCTGACGACAAGAAGAAGAAGAAATACTCAAAGTCTTCTTCCAAGTCTTCCTCAAAGTCTTCATCACACAAGAAGAGCTCATCTAGCAAGGCACGTGCGTTTGTTGGTAAGGAAATGGATTCTGAGGAGGAGTCCACTTCTGAGGAGGCAGAGGTGGAGTCTGAGGAGGAGTCTGATTCTGACATTGCAAGTCTGGCTACAGCATACGTCGCCAAGTCCATCTTCAACACTGAAGACAATGACTTCATCACCGACACCGATGCAAATGACAAGGATGACTCCACTCCTACCTACTGCTTCATGGCACGCGGTGCCAAGGTAAACACACGCACTATTCGCTATCAAACCTCCAGTGACGATGACTCTGATTGTGATTCAAAACCCAACTACAAAACACTTGCTAAAATTGCAACTGAACAACAAAAGGCCATGGAACATATTCAAAAACTGTTAGACAGAAGCGATGATCTGTTGGGTGCTGAAATGACTCGATCTGAATCCTTAATTGAAGACATAAAAAATCTTCACGTTAAGTATGAGGAACTTGAAGATCGTCTTGATACTCTCTCAACAACTCATGAAAAGCTTTCCTATGATTATCTTCAAAGGAAGCAAGAACTTGAGAAATTGAGAGTGGCTCATGAAGATCTTCAAAAGGAAAACGAGTCACTTCGCGCCAAACAGATCAGTTCCGCTCAGGAAGGATTTGAACCACCATGTCTTAAATGCATTGAGCATGATAATGCTACTTCTGTTGCTGAATGTTCCACTGCTACTGCTGTTGCAATATCTTCAACTGTTGATGTGGTAACTAACCCCTCTGCTGAGGATACCACTGCTATTGCTGATGAGAATGCTAGGTTGAAGACATTGCTTGAAATAGGGATGTACAAAAGTCTTAAAGGACATCAGACATTATGTGATGTCCTCAAGAAGCAGATTCTGAACCGAAACCCTAGGAAAGAGGGTGTTGGGTTCGCAAGGAAAATAAATGCAGATGGCTCTTACTGGAAACCTGAGCAGTACCCCAAAACCAAGTGGGTTGCTGCAAAGGAACCTTCAGCAGATCCATCCAATTTATCTGGCTTCACTTGTGCTAACCCCATTATCATTGATGAATCCTTTGATGCAAACTATATACTGTTTAAGAATCAGAATGGTGAAGTGTTTGCCAGGTACATTGGTACTAACTGCAGGAATGGACCACCTATGAAGAAGATCTGGGTTCCGAAAAAGTGTCTGGAAAATCTTCCTGTGAATGTCTTCATGACACCTTACTTGAAGAAGACAAACCTCAGACCAAAGGCTTCATACGGTCCAAAGGCTTCATACAAACAGAGGACTCATCTGAGTCACACTAACGCAAATGTTTTGCAGGGAAACCATACTCAGGCATATGAATATGAGAGCGGTTCATCAAACCGTCATGTTCATATGACCAAAAATTATTCTGCTTATTCTTATGAGTACTATTGTCCACCTGCAAGACTGTTTGCAAAGGCTTCAAAGCCAAAATTCTCAGATGCTGCACTTAGACTTATTGCTTCTAAGCCACCCTTGAAGATGTGGGTGGTTAAGAAAGCTTAACTCTCTTTTGCAGGGAAAGGTCTCCAGCAGAAAAACAAAATCTTCTGACGCTATTGCTGGGGACCTTAAAAATCTTGTAGGGCGCAAGATAAAATGCCCGAATGGCATCATTATGTACTTCGTTCCTGAATCGCATGCTACTCTCCCTATTAGTCCTAATCTGGATCTAAGTTTTCATAACCCACTGGTTCGTCAAATGTTTTTGCTTCACAATTCTCTTCGTGAAGCCTATCCCCCTAACTGCACTGCAGGGTACGACACCAGCGTCTTCAAAGTCTTCAGAATGGATTATTGACAGTGGATGTACAAATCACATGACTGGCAAAAGAAGCCTTCTTATGGACTCAACCTTACGTCCATCTGACAAGAGCCACATCACATTTGCTGACACTGGTAAAAGTAAGGTATTGGGTCTAGGTAGAGTTGCAATCTCAAAGGATCAACACATGGATAAAGTCATGCTTGTTGAATCCCTTGGCTTCAACTTAATGTCTATCTCAATGCTCTGCGATTTGAACATGATCGTAATGTTTGGAAAATATCATTGTCTTGTACTAATGGAATCTGACAAGTCTCTAGTGTTTGAAGGGTATCGAAAAGATGATCTGTATGTGGTAGATTTCTCAACAGGGCCACAACTTGCAGTATGTCTTCTTGCAAAAGCTTCAGAATGCTGGCTTTGGCCTCGGAGGCTTGGGCATGCTGGCATGAGGAACCTCCACACCCTTGCGAAGAAGAAGCATGTCATAGGCATCGAGGGCGTCAAGTTCAAGAAAGATCACTTATGCGGTGCCTGTGAAGCAGGGAAGATGACGAGGGAAAAACATCCCTCGAAGACAATCATGACCACTACTCGACCCTTCGAACTGCTTCACATGGATCTTTTTGGTCCCACTCACTACTCAACTTTTACTACTACTGCTTGCCTCTATGGCTTTGTTATTGTTGATGATTATTCTAGATATACTTGGGTGCACATAATTCTTTACAAGACTGAAGTGCAGGATGTCTTCAGACGCTTCGCCAATCGAGCCATGAACAATTACAGCGCCAAGATAAAGCACATCAGAAGTGACAATGGCACTGAATTCAAGAACACTGGCCTTGATACATATCTTGATACCTTGGGCATCACTCATGAATTCTCAGCTCCGGCAGAATGGCGTCGTCGAACGCAAGAACAGAACACTCATTGAGATGGCCAGAACGATGCTAGATGAATACAAGACTCCAAGAAAATTCTGGACTGAAGCCACTGACACTGCATGCCATACAATCAATCGTGTTTATCTTCACAAGCTTCTGAACAAGACATCTTATGAGCTCCTTACTGGCAAAAAGCCAAATGTCAGTTACTTCAGAGTATTTGGCGCAAGGTGCTGGATCAAGGACCCACATCACACCTCAAAATTTGCACCAAAAGCACATGAAGGTTTTATGCTCGGATATGGAAAGGATTCGCACTCCTACAGAGTCTTCAATCTCTTTCATTACAAAGTGGTTGAAACAGTGGATGTGCGGTTCGATGAGACAAATGGTTCACAAAGAGAGCAACTGCCAAATGTGCTAGATGAGATTCCAGCTAGTGAATCAATCAAGCTAATGGGAACTGGAGAGATTATACCTTCTGAAGCTCATCCTGAAGAAGAACTTATCATCTCAGCACCTGATCAACATGAAGACAATGCTCAGCATGAAGACATTCCTCCCAACAACAACACAGATCAGCAAGAGCAAAGTCTTCGCCCTGTACATCCTCGCGTTGCCAATGAAGTGCAGATTGAAAGAATAATTGATAGCATCAATGCACCTGGTCCACTCACTCGTTCAAAGGCAACTCAGCTAGCAAATTTCTGTGGGCACTTCACATTCGTCTCAATATCAGAACCCAAGAAAGTTGAAGAAGCCTTCATGGAACCTGAATGGATTCAAGCTATGCAAGAAGAGCTTCAACAGTTTGAGCTGAATAATGTATGGGAACTGGTTAAGCGTCCTGATCCACGGAAGCACAACATAATAGGCACCAAATGGATATACCGCAACAAGCAAGATGAGCATGGTCAAGTTGTCAGAAACAAAGCTCGTCTCGTTGCTCAAGGATATACTCAAGTGGAGGGCATTGACTTCGATGAAACATTTGCTCCTGTGGCTAGGCTTGAAGCCATACGCATACTGCTGGCCTATGCAAATCATCATAACATACTTCTATATCAAATGGATGTGAAAAGTGCCTTTCTCAATGGCAAGATTGAAGAAGAAGTGTATGTTGCACAACCGCCTGGCTTTGAAAATCCAAAACATCCTGACATGGTATACAAGCTCAACAAGGCACTATATGGCCTCAAACAAGCCCCTAGGGCCTGGTATGACACACTCAAATATTTCCTGAAGAGCAAAGGCTTCATACCTGGTTCCCTAGATCCCACTCTTTTCACGAAGACATATGATGGTGAACTGTTTGTGTGCCAAATATATGTGGATGACATTATCTTCGGCTGCACCAATCAGAAGTACAGTGAAGAGTTTGGATATATGATGCAAGAGCAATATCAGATGTCCATGATGGGGGAGCTGAAGTTCTTCCTTGGTCTTCAAATACGACAACAACGCAATGGCATCTTCATATCTCAAGAGAAGTATCTCAAAGATTGCCTGAAGAAGTTCTGTATGCAAGACTGCAAAGGCTTCACAACACCAATGCCAGCCAAACATCATCTAGGTCCTGACGACAATGGTAAAGAGTTCGATCAAAAGGTATACCACTCCATGATTGGTTCTTTGCTTTATTTATGTGCATCTAGGCCAGATATTATGCTTAGTGTTTGCATGTGTGCTCGATTTCAAGCGACACCAAAGGAGTCGCATCACTTAGCTGTGAAGCGAATTCTCTGATATTTGGCTCACACCCCAACTCTAGGATTATGGTATCCAAAGGGCTCAGAGTTTGATTTGGTTGGATTCTCGGATGCTGATTATGCTGGTGACAAAGTTGATCGCAAGTCTACATCAGGCACATGTCACTTTCTGGGACGATCACTTGTATGTTGGTCTTCAAAGAAGCAGAACTGTGTATCTCTCTCCACTGCTGAATCTGAATACATTGCTGCTGGATCTTGCTGCGCTCAGCTTCTGTGGATGAAGCAAACACTCAAGGACTATGGCATTCATCTGAAGCAAGTGCCACTTTACTGCGACAACGAAAGCGCCATCAAGATTGCCAACAACCCAGTTCAGCACTCGAAGACAAAGCACATTGAAATTCGTCATCACTTTCTCAGAGATCATGTTGTGAAGGAAGACATTGATATCATACACGTCAACACTGAAGAGCAATTGGCAGATATCTTCACCAAGCCCTTGGATGAGAAGAGGTTTTGCAAGTTACGGTGTGAGCTAAATATCCTGGAATCCTCAAATGTCCTGTGATCAGGCACACATCCTAACCCTTATGCATATTGATGACTTAGATGTGCAACACACGAAGTGAAGTATATCTTCAATCAATGAAGACCTACATTCTAAGTGTGAATACATTAATGTGGAATTTGACTTCGGAGCGCCACGATAATTATGCGCCGTGTCTGGGTCTAATGCTTCCTATACGGTGGGTAACGCCACCACCAAACGTTCCATTTTGAAGTGTTTCACTCATGGCGTTACCTTGCAATGTCTTCACATTTGATTTGGCTTCGAACTCAACATATTTTCATGATTATCTTCACTATGTTGACTATATATATATATATATATATATATATATATATGCTAGTGTTCTGTCCTCTACAGCATTCACTTATAGCTATGTCTTCGTGTTGAATCTTTTGAACTAAGTGAATGTGATCGGACCCCAAACTTCTCTATGCTTTCTATCTCAAACTCTATCTCTCTAAGTCATATGCATTCTATTGAAACTGTCGAATCTCTTCACTGCGTCCTTGTTAGCAGAAGATATAGAGACAACCATAAAGTCCATTTTCAATGCTCATTCCTCCACATAAAATCCGGAGAAGCAGGAACGACCGCCCGACAATCCAGGCGTGCGTGGGACGTGGAACAAACCCCAAACTTCCGCAAACTAGCCATGCGTTCCTCAGATGCGAATCACCAGGGGCACCTGTGTAATAGCACAGTGTCGCCCCTGTGCCTATAAATTCACACTTACCACGGTCATTATCTCCTTCTTCCACCCTCGCACGAACCCTAGCGCCACAGCTAGCCCTCGACGACGCCGGCGACGAAGCGCTTCGCTGCCGCAACCTCTCCGACGCCGTCTTCACGCCGATCGCGGACATCGTCCTCTCCGCCGTCGCTGTAGGTGTCTTCCATCGCCAAGTTAGAGCACGGAGTATTGAACTGCTCGGCATCATCTCCCACTCCGTCTAGCAGTTCCAAGTGTGGTAAATAAAACTTCTTTTTACAGCCCCTTTTGATCTCATGGTTCTGTCACTTTCTACCATAAGAAGTTTCTCTTCACACAAGTTAGATCTCTCAATCTGCACCTCATAACATGCCTAGTATATTCACTTGTGCTTCATGAAGTAGTTAGATTCCTCACTTGTACTGATCTGTGGGTTCATACAAATCTGGAACCAACTTCTTACCTATGAGTGAATGTCTTCGCATGATGAGGTCAATGTCTTCTAAACTGATTAATCTTCAAAACCTTCTGAGAATGCATATGACCTCTTCCCCTTCCCTCGCACCTTAATGCTGTCACAGGTACATGTCTGTGGGAGAATCCTTTGGTTCTCATAGTCTGCATTCATTTGCAGAATTCCTACAACATCACATAAATTCTCCTGAAGCCAGTTCCTGTTGGTCCAGCAAAAGAAAGCCTTTGAAGCCTTTGAAAGTTTTGAAGCCTTTCAAGTTAAAGTTTATGGCTTCAGAAGCAACAACAAGGAAGGGGGGCAGACAGCGACGTGGAGGAACATCCAAAGATCTGCCTGATGAACTGGCAGAAATGTATAAAACAGATCCTGAAGAGAATTATGGTCAGCGCAAGACCCGAATCCAATGGATTCGACGCTATTGGGCAGAGCAATGGTTCAAATACTACTTCACAACCCAAGAGTATGCTGAGAAAAGTGCCATCAAAAGACCGTGGGGAGACATCTTATACAAGAACCTTGTACCCAGGTCCAGAGATGAAGCTATTGCCCAAAGCTTCTATCCATGCATGGTTCATGGGCCACAGCCTGATGATGCACATCCGTCGTCACTACTCTGGTGTCGTGACGACAATCTGTTCAAGCGCAACTTCCAGTTTGCCCAAAACTCAGCGAAGCAGAACAAGAAGAAATTTGGGTTAGACTTCAACCCTGGTCCCTCAGCACCAAGGGCAGATGGCACACACGACGCAAAACCCAATATCATCGGTCCGTATGCCAACCTTGAGGGCCTCATCACCCGCATCTTAGTCCAAGGGACTGCCGTGAATGACACTCCAGCTGACTCTAAGTCTGATGAAGCTCCTGCTGTACCGAAGCCAAAGCAGTCGAAGAAGCCAAAAGCTTCAAAGCCGGCCCCTTCACCAAAAATCTCAAGGGCGAAGCCATTGGCAACTGCACCTCCTGAAGACAGTGTGCAGTCTGAAGACGTATCCCGCGTCTCCAAGCCCCAGAAGGCCAAGATGCCTCAGCCACACACCGGCAAAGAGCTCACAGCTGCTGACATTCTGCACAGCGAAGCCATTGATCTGTCAAGTGATGAAGATCTTGGAGATGACTCTCTCGAGCAGCTCATCAAGAGCAAAGAAGAAGCTGAAATCTTCAACAATTTGCCTCTCTTTGATGTCGCCATCATCCACAACTTCATCGACGAATGGTTTGCCACACCAAACATCAGCTTCGAAGATCTGCAGCTGCCTGTTGGCCTCAGCGTCGCCTTCCAAGGCGCTATTGCTTCAGAACTTGCAATTGCCCAGCGCATTGTTGAACTGAAGCAAAAAATTGATCATGAAAAGGCTCAGTTCAAGAAGCATATGGCCAAGCTCAGCGTGCAAGAAGTGAAGAGCTTCAAGATCATGTCGCACGAACTAAAGGAAAACTTTTTGAAGAAGCGTGCATAAGCTCAAGGTTCGCGGGAGTGAATGAAGACTCTGGCAGACAGATGTGTGCAGGCCTACAATGAGGCCGAGAAGCGCAAGGCACTTGGGCGTCCTGGCATCGACCCCAAGATGGCCGCGAAGAAGAAGAAGAAGAAGCCTGCTATGGCTGAACCATAGGCACCAAGGCAAGAAGCAGTTCCAATTGTCTTCCCAACTGCAATGACTGGCTCGAAGCCAAAGAGCCGGTCAACCGCTTCAGAGCTCAAGAAGACGCGAACTGCAGAGGCTGAAGCTAGGAAGCGGAAACACTCTGAAGCCTCTCCTTCTGCCCCCACTCAGAAGAAGCGAAAGATCAAGAAAGCTCGGGCTGCTCCCACAGAGCCCTTGATGGTTGAACCCCTTTCTGTCGTCTATCCTGACACAGAACGACAACTGACAGTTCATGAGCCTACTTCCACATAGGCTCCTGAAGCTGAAGACATACCAGCAGCCGACCCCATCGCTGTTGAAGACATTGGTCATCAGGATAATGTACAAGATGATGCAGCCCTTCCTCAGTATGAACACAGCGAACTCATCAGCATTGGTCGTCCTCTGACGCCAATTGCACAAGATGCGTCATGGGCGGATCGCCCTCAAGAGGAAGAAGACAATGAGGCCCAGCCCACTCCAACCCCACAGGCGTCATCTACATTCCGCAGGCTTCGCAAAGGTCCAAGGCCTCAAGTCTATGCTGAAGACATTCCGGCTGCATCAGCCGCAGAAGAAGCACCACAAGAGCCCACTCCTATGCTCCACCAAGAAGCAGTTCTCCAGGAGAACGTGCTTGTGACCGACCCTCCAGCTAGTCAAGCGGAGGCTGAAAATATTGAGGCTGCCACAACCAACACTGAAGCCAATGTGGAGCCCTCCCCACCAAAAGCTTCAGAAGACAGCGAAGCTACTGATCCAGACACTTCTGTTCCTGAGTCTGCTGCAGGTTCTCAATTTGATTACCATGTTGAGCACAGGCCTCATGTCCAGAAGCCAGTCCCAAGGCTGCCGAGGTTCCTAGGTCCTGCATCAGCACCTGGCTCCTTTAAGATCAATAGCTTCAAGGCAGATAATACGTTCTTCAACAGCTCCAAGAACCCCTATTCAAGGGAAAGGATTTCATCAGATAGGTTCTGGAGCTATCCTCAGCGCAGCTACTATTCATGCATCCTATACAACCAAGGTCGCATCTTCCCGCACAAGCGCCTTGATGTTGAAGCTATTGCTGGTCTGCCCTGTCTAGAGGAAGCGTTGGATTGCTTCAAGCAAGTGGGTCTGCTGCAGTTTGTAACTGATGAAGAGCACTGGAATGAAGAGCTTCTGCTGCAATTCTATGCCACCCTCCACATCAAAGGATACAACAGAGATCCAAAGACTTGGGCCCTGGAGTGGATGACCGGCAATGTCCATCACGAAGCCAATGCATTTGATATCATTGAGCTCACCGGCCTGCCCACTCCTGGCGAACTCTTCGAGGAAGGCTTTCCACTACACACTGAAGCTCTTGAGAGCATATTCCAGAGGCCTGAACCGAATATGAGTCAGATGCTCTCCATGATGAAGCCATTGCCCCACGATGCTCCTTATCCAACAGAGTTCTTCGTTGAAGACTTTGAGTACCTGCCCCGAACCATCTATCACATTATCCGGCGGACTCTCTGGCCTATCAAAGCGCACTCTCCAAATGCCAAGATCGAGGGTGAAATGAAGACTCTGATATTTTGTATCCTTCATGGCAAATGCTTCAACGCACAAGACTTCTTCATACGCCAACTTGCTGCATCAGGCTCAGATTTACTTGGTTTGAAGTTCTATGCTCCTTGGGTAATGAGACTGATCAAGCTTCACTCTGCGATCTCATATCAGCCCTCAGCCCGCAACCATCGGATCTTCTTGCCAGATGTGGATACCTCTGCTGAAGCTATATATCCTGAGCCTGCCAAGCAACCTTTGAGTCTTCAGAATGCAGAACACCAGAGCTTCACTCAGAACGTTGAAGGTGTTGAAGCCATCTCCAGGGTGTATCCTTTGGCTGGCACTACACGTGCACCACCCCCTGCTTCAACTGAAGCCACTGACAGTGCAACTACTTCAAGACCCAAGAAGCGCGCTCGTGTTCTCAATGACCGAGAGCTTCTTGTGGCCCTTCATCAAAAACAAGATAGGCATCATGACTGGCTAAAGCGTCAGATGAAAAGCCTCTTGGTGGATGTTAATCGTCTTTGAAATCTTGCCACCAAGAATGCTTTCGTTACCCATGAAACCTGTCGTCGTACATGGAAAGGGCTATCAATGATGTGTACTGAAGCTGAACTTGAAGAGGATGGCTTCACTGAGCGATTCAAGTTTGACACCACACCTCCTAGAAGGGCTGTGATGCGAATCACACCATCACTTGAAGACTCTGAGTTTTCTTCATCTGCTGCCACAGTCACTGCCAGAATCATTGATGAAGAAGACGATGCTACCTCACCGCCACCTGCTTCAGCACCTCCAAGCTCTTCTGCACCGCCAAACAACGCCAACAACCCTGCTACTTCATCTACTCCTCATGGGAACGAGTAGAGGCTCTATGTCTACAAACCTTTTTGGTCATTACTGACAAAAGGGGGAGAAGCATATGAGATTGATAGTCTTCAAGCGGGTTTATATGGGCAGGTGCCGTATATTTTGCTTCGTGCTTACAACTCTCGTTTTTGCTACATTTGGTTCTTATGAGTTGTAACACTTAAACCAGATGGTCGTCTGCTACTTGTTTGCCACCCTGTTTTGCGAAGATAAATTCCGCATGTGCGACGATAAATTCCGCACTTATCTCATTCTGCAGACGTCCATTTTCCATTATGCATGTCATTATCTTCATATACCCTCACATGCATAGTGGATTGCCATCATAAGTTGAAGTGGATCTCCACAAGTACAACCTGCCATGTGCATTTGCATTCCAAAGGCAAATTACTTATATGCACATCTTCAGGGGGAGCCCTTGCAACTTATGAAGACAATTCCCTATCTTTTACAAATTTCACAGATTATATTCCGCGTTGAAAACTTCAACTAGTTTGTCATCAATCACCAAAAAGGGGGAGATTGTAAGTGCATCTAGTGCCACCCCTAGTTGCTTTTGGAGTATTGACGACAAACCTAGTTGAGGGACTAATGTGTTTGTGAGAATTGCAGGATAACACAGGTAGAAGTCCCTCATTGATTCGGTTTTACTACCAGAGATGACCCCTAAAAATGTATGAAGACATTGAAGTCAAAGGTGGTATATGAAGATATTCACATTGAAGTTTATGACAAAAGAAGACACGTTATGAAGCCTATGGAGCTCGAAGACTTAGATCTTTCGTAGTTCTTTTTCTTTTGTGTTGAGTCATAGGAACCACCGTACTGTTAAGTGGGGTCCAGGAGAACCAGTTAGAATGACTGAAGTGATGCCTAAACCAAAAACCTATGTCTTCGAGTGAAGACAATGAGAGCGAATCTTGTCCAGAGCCGGACAAGTCAGCTTTGCTTGTAGCCCAAGTAAAGTTGCCATGAGAGTTTGAAATCTGACCGTTGAGACATGTGTCAGTTCCTTAGTGACCCAGGGTCATTTCGGACATATCAGGTCGGGTTGCCAAGTGGCTATAAATAGCCCACCCCCTACAACCATAAACGGTTGGCTGCTTAGATTGAGAGTATGGCTTTTGTCATTTGAGAGCAACCCACCTCGAAGCCTTTGAGAGAGAGAATTCCTTGCGAGGATAAAGCCCTAACCACCCAGAGCCAGAGAACATTGGGCATCACTTAAGTCTTCTTGTCTGTGTGATCTGAAGACTTATTACACTTGAGGACTGTGCATCCCCAGACGGTTAGGTGTCGCGTTCAGAGCATCCAAGAGACATTGTGGATTGCCAGTGAACGAAGTCTGTGAAGGTTTGGGAGTCTACCTTGAAGACTTACCAGAGTGATTGGGCGAGGACTATGTGACCTTAGCTCAAGGAGAATACGGTGAGGACTTGGTGTCCTGAGCTGCGTGCTCAGGACTGGGTGTCCGGGACTGTGTGTCCTAAGGTTTAAATACCTAGCTGCTCCAACCAGACGTACAGTTGTCACAGCAACTGGAACTGGTCCAACACATCATTGTCTTCAACGAGTCACTGGTTTCATCTTCACTTCCTTTTACTTACTGATCACTCATTGTGAAGTCATCGCGTGTCTGTTCTATCGTTTGTCTTCACAACGTGAGTGTATGATCTGTTTGGCTTCATAGTATCTTCCTACCTGATCCTAATTACACTACGGCTATTTTCACTGTGCTTTCACTCTGTTGATACTTGACCATGGCTTGCCTAGTGTAGTCTAACTTCCGCTGCATAGTAATAGGCATATCTCTACTGTTTGTCTTCATAACTTCCACGTTTTGAAGACTTTCATAAAAATCGCCTATTCACCCCCCCTCTAGTCGATATAACGCACTTTCAGTCCCGTAGCGCACGCTTCTGCTCCCGCTTGGGAATGTGGGTTGCGTATATCATGTTCACCATCCGCACTTCTGGGGGAAAGCCCTTCTGTCCATTGTTGTTCGGCGGCTTGGGCTCCTCGTCGTCGCTGTGCAGCCCCTTGTCTCTGTTTTTGGCCCTTAACTTGTCTACCTGCTTGAACACCCAACAATCCCTATTAGTGCGATTGGCTGGCCTTTCGGGGGTGCCATGTATCTGGCACAAGCGATCGAGTATTCGGTCCAAACTGGACGGGCCCTGAGTATTCTTTTTGAATGGCTTTTTTTGCTGACCGGATTTATAGCCTTTGAATCCGGCATTGACTGCCGTGTCTTCATTGCTGTCGCTGTTAACGCAGCGTTTTTGCTTATTCTGACGTGTCCTGCCACTTTTGTCCTTGGTAGCCAAATTACCAGGGTTCTTTGATAAGTTGTTACTGCGAGTTAGCCAGCTGTCTTCTCCCGCGCAAAAGCGGGTCATGAGTGTCGTGAGGGCTGCCATGGATTTCGGCTTTTCCTGTCCCAGGTGCCGGGCAAGCCACTCGTCGCGGATGTTATGCTTGAAGGCTGCTAGGGCCTCTGCGTCCGGACAGTCGACTATTTGGTTTTTCTTTGTTAGGAACCGTGTCCAGAATTGTCTGGCCGATTCCTCTGGCTGCTGAATTATGTGGCTTAAGTCGTCGGCATCCGGCGGTCACACGTAAGTGCCCTGGAAGTTGTCGAGGAATGCAGCTTCCAGGTCCTCCCAAGAACCGATTGAGTCTGCTGGCAAGCTGTTAAGCCAATGCCGGGCCGGTCCTTTAAGTTTGAGCGGGAGGTATTTGATGGCGTGAAGATCATCGCCGCGTGCCATGTGGATGTGAAGGAGATAATCCTTGATCCATACCGCCGGATCTGTTGTGCCATCGTATGATTCGATGTTTACGGGTTTGAAACCCTCTGGGATTTTATGATCCATTACTTCGTTCGTGAAGCATAGCAGGTGTGCGGCGCCTCTGTACTGGGCTATATCACGACGCAGCTCGGAAGAGCTATGTCTGTTGTGTTCGGCCCGGCCGGATTTGTTGTATCCGGAGTGAAGATCATTGTCACATGCCGTAGGGCGCCTGGGCAATCCGTAGATCAATCTTGTTTGTCTTGCCTTATCCTCCAGTATGTCTCGCAGGTCGGGCGCATTTTCCCGTTCCTTAGTTGAGCGGCGTCGGGGCATGGCTTGGGTGGAGGGCCGAGAGGCCTCTCTGTCGCGACCGCGAGGTGGCCGGTCTGCCATGTCATGCGCTGGTGATGTAGGTGCTTCCTCCTCTGATCGGGGTAGCGGCCTGCGCTGTGGGTAACTCTTGGAGGGGCGTTCGAGTTCATACTCTTCGGCCGCAAGGACTTCAGTCCATCTGTCAGCTAGCAAATCTTGGGCAGCTCTAAGCTGTTGCTGCTTTTTCTTGAGGCTGCTTGTCGTGGCTAAAAGCCTGCGTTTAATACGCTCTTGTTCGGCGGGGTCTGATGGTATGACGAATTCATCGTCATCGAGGCTTGCCTCGTCTTCGGAGGGAGGCGTACAGTTATCATCCTCAACCTCTCGGTCTGCCGCTCTCTCATGAGGTCTAGCTTCTCCATCTTCCTGTGCCAAATCTTGCTGAGGTGGGTGTTCTTCGGCGCTATCCGGGGTAGTATTATCTCCCGTGCCGGAATCACCATTTTTTGCTTTGGCGGGATTTAGAGCGGCGCCGCTGACGCCGACGCTTTGGCTGTTTGTTGGGGGCGTCATCCCCCACTGTTCCATTGCCATCTCCATCTTTTGGAGTATCCACCATATATATGTCATATGACGAGGTGGCCTTCCGGCGCCCTACAGGTGCTAGTTCCTGTTCGTCTCCTACATCGTCGTCCATGCCGTCGATGTCTTCGGAGCTGAAGTCAAGCATGTCGGTTAGATCGTCGACAGTGGCTACAAAGTGGGTGGTGGGTGGGCTTTGAATTTCCTCATCGTCCGTATCCCACCCTCACTGACCGTAGTCCGGCCAGGGCTCTCCTGATAAAGAGAAAGAATTAAGAGAATTCAGGATGTCGCCAAAAGGAGAATGCTGAAAGATGTCTGCGGTGGTGAACTCCATTATCGGCGCCCAATCAGATTCGATTGGCAGGGGCGCGGGGGGTTCGGAGTCCGGGGAAGAGTCCGGATCCTCGGAGTCACGGGTCGTGCAGAGTGCGGGGCTAGCGTTCGGCTCGATCGCTTTCGGGATTGCAGCCCCCGAGGTGACGTCCAACCGCTCATCCTCGACTGGCGCAATAGGCTCCGAGTTAGGGGTCGGAACCGATGCGTGTGCGGCCTCCAGGACACTGTCCGGGGGCAGAGCTAGATCATGCCCCTCGAGATAGTGCGGCGCGCTTGGCCGTGGCTCGAGCCCGTCGAAGATCAAGTCTCCGCGGATGTCAGCCGTGTAGTTTAAGCTTCCAAACCTGACTTGATGGCCAGGGGCGTAGCTTTCGATCTGCTCCAGGTGGCCGAGCGAATTGGCCCGCAGAGCGAAGCCACCGAAGACGAAGATCTGTCCGGGGAGCAAAGTGTCACCCTGGACCGCATCGTTGTTGATGATCAAAGGAGCCATCGGGCCTAAAGGCGATGACACAGAGGAACTCTCAATGAAAGCACCAATGTCGGTGTCAAAACCGACGGATCTCGGGTAGTGGGTCCCGAACTGTGCGTCTAGGCCGGATGGTAACAGGAGGCAGGGAACACGATGTTTTACCCAGATTTCGGGCCCTCTTGATGGAGGTAAAACCCTACGTCCTGCTTGATTAATATTGATGATATGGGTAGTACAAGAGTAGATCTACCACGAGATCAAGGAGGCTAAACCCTAGAAGCTAGCCTATGGTATGATTCTTGTATATGGAGTTGATTGCCTACGGACTACAACCGTCCGGTTTATATAGACACCGGATAGGGTTAGGGTTACATAGAGTCGGTTACAATGGTAGGAGATCTTGAATATCCGCATTGCCAAGCTTGCCTTCCACGCCAAGGAAAGTCCCATCCAGACACGGGACGAAGTCTTCAATCTTGTATCTTCATAGTCCAGGAGTCCGGCTGAAGGTATAGTCCGGCTACCCGAACACCCCCCAATCCAGGACTCCCTCAACCGTAGTTTGAGGAGTTCATGTATTCACTATGTGTTAATGCTTTGTTCCGGTTCTCTATTAAAAGGAGGCCTTAATATCTCTTAGTTTCCAATATGGACCCCGCTGCCATGGGCGGGTAGGACAAAACATGTCATGCAAGTTCTTTTAATAAAGCACGTATGACTATTTACGGAATACATGCTACATTATATCAATGAACTGGAGCTAGTGCCTTATCGCCCTAGGTTATAACTGTGTCATGATGAATATCATCCAACAAGTCACCGATCCAATGCCTACGAAATTTCCCATATTGTTTCTGCTAAGTTACTATCGCTGTCATCACTGTTACACTTACTACAAAATTACTGCTATCACTGTTACTGTTACTGTTGCTGCTATCACTACTATCAAAACTATCAAACTACTTTGCTACTGATCACTTTGTTGTAGGTAATTAATCTCCAGGTGTGGTTGAATTGACAACTCAGCTGCTAATACTTTCAAATTTGGGTTGAATATTTACCCTCAAAAACTGTTGCGATCCCCTATACTTGTGGGTTATCAAGAACTTTTTCTCGCGCCGTTGCCGGGGAGCATAGCTATATTTGTTGAGTCACTTGGGATTATTATCAATTTATCACTATGAAGAATCTGAAAGATCCTAAGACTAAGATATTTCCCTCAAGGATGAGGGGAGGTAAGGAACTGCCATCCAGTTCTGCTTTAGATCCACCTTCTGTTATGAATAAACTTGCAACACCACCATATGCTATCAATTCTAATATGTCGCAAGTTATTGATGATGCTACTTCTCCTATGAATGATGCTTATGATGATCCTAGTACCTTGCTTGATAATGATGATGTGCCACTTGGTGAATTTCTTGATAAACAAATTGCTAGAGTTATACAACATGATGTTGTTGAACCTGATGATGAGCTTGAAACTGAATCTCCTGAAACACCTGCTAGAACTAGCCCTCCTAGATATGAATTGCCTAAGGTACCGGAAGGTTATGTCATGAGTGAAGAAGCAACTAAAGATATTCTTGCTTGCAATGATAGAGATGATCTAGTGAAATTATTTCACAAGTATAAAGAAAAATCTATGAATGCTAGAATGAAATGTGATTCTAAGTTTGCTACTTCACCTATCTTTATTGATGATAAGGATTATGAATTCTCTGTTGACCCAGAGTTAATCACTTTGGTTGAATCTGATCCTTTCCATGGTTATGAAACTGAAACTGTCGTGGCACATCTTACTAAGTTGAATGACATAGCCACCATTTTTACTCATGATGAGAAAACTCGCTATTACTTTATTCTCAAATTATTTCCTTTCTCATTAAAGGGTGATGCTAAAGCTTGGTACAATACTCTTGCTCCTGGTTGTGTGTGTAGTCCCCAGGATATGATTTAGTACTTCTCTGAAAAATATTTTCCTGCTCATGTGAAACAAGCTGCCTTACAGGAAATATTTAACTTTGTGCGAACTAAAGAAGAGAGTCTCCCACAAGCTTGGGGGAGGCTTTGCCGGCTACTTAATGCTTTACCTGATCATCCTCTTAAAAATGAAATACCTTATATCTTCTATAATGGACTAACCGATGCTTCTAGGGACTTCCTAGATAGTTGTGCTAGTTGTGTTTTCAGGGAACGAAGTGTTGGACAAGCTAAAGAAATATTGAATACCATATTAAAAAATTATGATGATTGGACTATTCCTGAACCACCGCCTAAACCCACTCCGAAGAAGAGGGGTATATTATATCTCATTCCCGAAGATATGCAAGAGGCAAAGAAATATATGAAGGAAAAATGTATTAAAGCTGAGGATGTTAAAAATTTACCTCCTATTGAAGAAATACATGGGCTTAATACACCACCACTGCCTAAGGTGGTAGATGAAGGAAATATTCCCTAGAGGCAATAATAAAGTTATTATTTATTTCCTCATATCATGATAAATGTTTATTTTTCATGCTAGAATTGTATTAACCGGAAACATAATACATGTGTGAATACATAGACAAACATAGTGTCACTAGTATGCCTCTACTTGACTAGCTCATTGATCAAAGGCGGTTGAGTTTCCTAGCCATAGACATGAGTTGTCATTTGATTAATGGGATCACATCATTAGTAGAATGATGTGATTGACTTGACCCATTTTGTTAGCTTAGCACTTGATCGTTTTAGTTTACTGCTATTGCTTTCTTCATGACTTATACATGTTCCTATGACTATGAGATTATGCAACTCCCGATTACCGGAGGAACACATTGTGTGCTACCAAACATCACAACGTAACCGGGTGATTATAAAGGTGATCTACAGGTGTCTCCGATGGTACTTGTTGAGTTGGCATAGAACAAGAATAGGATTTGTCACTCCGATTGTCGAAGAGGTATCTCTGGGCCCTCTCAGTAATGCACATCACTATAAGCCTTGTAAGCAATGCAACTAATGAGCTAGTTGCGGGATGATGCATTATAGAACGAGTAAAGAGACTTGCCGGTAACGAGATTGAGCTAGGTATTGAGATACTGACGATCGAATCTCGGGCAAGTAACATACCGATGACAAAGGGAACAACATATGCTCATGTTGTTATGCGGTTTGATCGATAGAGATCTTCGTAGAATATGTAGGAACCAATATGAGCATCCAGGTTCTGCTATTGGTTATTGACCGGAGATGTGTTGCAGTCATGTCTACATAGTTCTCGAACCCGTAGGGTCCGCACGCTTAAAGTTCTGTGACAATCGGTATTATGAGTTTTTATGTTTTGATGTACCGAAGGTAATTTGGAGTCCCGGATATGATCACGGACATGACAAGGAGTCTCAAAATGGTCGAGACGTAAAGATTGATATATTGGATGACTATGTTCGGACACCAGAAGTGTTTCGGGAGGTTTCAGACATATACCGGAGAACCGAGGGATTACCGGAACCCCCCCAGGGATGTAATGGGCCTATTGGGCCTTAGTGGAGAAAAGGAGGGGCGGCCAGGGCAGGCCGCGTGCCCCCTCCCCCTCTAGTCCGAATTGGACAAGGAGGGGGGGGGGGCGCCCCCCTTTTCCTTCCTCCTCTCTCCTTCCCTTTTCCCTTCTCCTACTCCTACTAGGAAAGAAGGAGTCCTACTCCCGATGGGAGCAGGACTCCCCCCTTGGCACGCCCTCCTCCTGGCCGGCCGCCTCCCCCCTAGCTCCTTTATATACGGGGGTAGGGGCACCCCAAAGACACAAGTTGATCATTGATCTCTCCCAGCCGTGTGTGGTGCTCCCCTCCACCATACTCCACCTCGGTCATACTGTAGCGGTGCTTAGGCGAAGCCGTGCGACGGTACCTTCATCAACATCGTCACCACGCCGTCATGCTGACGAAACTCTCCCTCGAGCTGTACTGGATCGTGAGTTCGAGGGACGTCACCGAGCTGAACGTCTGCTGAACGTGGAGGTGCCATATGTTCGGTACTGAGGATCGGTCGATCGTGAAGACGTACGACTACATCATCTGCGTTGTCATAATGCTTCCGCTTAACGGTCTACGAGGATACATGGATGACACTCTCCCCTCTCGTTGCTATGCATCACCATGATCTTGCGTGTGCGTAGGATTTTTTTTTGAAATTACTACGTTCCCCAATAGTAGAGGTATATTCTCTTATGAATTTTAATGATAATGATAATCCTCACAATATGCATCCTAGTCAATGCCTTTATGACTTCGAAAACTACATTAGAAAACAAGATCACTTCAATGCAAATGTTATGAAACAATTGAAATATAATTCTAATATGATTGCTTGCTTAAGTGACTTGTTATTTAGGATATCAAATGATGTTAGAGGCGTCGGAAAGCATGCTTCTATGGTTCAAACTCAATTAGAACAACTTGCTGAATCACAAAGAGAATTGATTGATGAAATGAATCATAATATGTCAGTGTTCTGGGAACGGGGGTCCCCAGACTTGCCTGCCTGCGGCCTGCGGCGTGGCTCAAGTGGGGGCCCAGCGCGGCCCATCTTCATCAGCTCAAGCTCAAGACCCTCGCGAGGGGCCAAGCCTCGCGGGGCGGACGACAGAAAGCTTCCTCAGAGGTAGCCTCATCAGGCAGGCTCGCGAGGAGGCAGAGAGATCAAGGCAGGGGTACGTCGCGAGGAGCCCGTGACGCAAGCCATGACGATCGAGACCAGGAGGGCGCCAGGTGGGCGCCGACCTGCGCAGTGTCCTTGTTTCCACTTTGGTGCAAAGGGGGCAAGCACAGGCCAAGGCATCGGGCAAAGGTGTAACACCCTCGATGCGACTATATCTCCCACGTGTCGAGGCACGACTTAGAGGCATAATCGCACTGAAGGCATATGTCACAAGTTAGGAAATCTTCACAACATCCCATGTAATATAATAATAAAGGGGAGATAACATAGTTGGCTTACACTCGCCACGTCAATCAAGTACATAAATAACATTACATCATCCAAACACTCATGGCCCGACTACGGCGCCAAAGTAAAAGAGAACCCAACATGCGACACGGTCCCGATCATCCCCAACTGGGCACCACTACTTATCATCAGGAAAGGAAACATAGTAACGTTGAGAGTCTTTGTCGAACTCCCACTTGAGCTCAAATACGTCTCCTAGAGCGGAATCATCAGGCCCTGCATCTGGTGTAATAGTAATCTGTGAGCCACAGGGACTCAGCAATCTCGCACCCTCGCGATCAAGACCATTTAAGCTTATAGGTATGGCAAGGTAAAATATGTGGAGCTGCAGCAAGCGACTAGCAAAATATGGTGGCTAACTTATTCGCAAAAGAGAGCGAGAAGAGGAGGCAAAGCGTGATCGAGAGACTAGAGAGCAACCTGCGCAAACATTACTCCAACACCGTGTCCGCTTCCCGGACTCCGCCGAGAAGAGGCCATCATGGTAACACACTCAGTTGATTCATTTTAATTAAGTTAAGGTTCAAGTTATCTACAACCGGACATTAACAAATTCCCATCTGCCCATAACCGCGGGCACGGCTATCGAAAGTTCAAATCCCTGCAGGGGAGTCCCAACTTAGCCCATGACAAGCTCTCACGGTCAACGAAGTAATAGACCTCCTCCCAAGACGTTCCGATCAGACTCGGTATCTCGGTTCTTCAAGACACTTCGACAGGTTAAAACAAGACCAGCAACACCGCCCGAATGTGCCGACAAATCCCGATAGGAGCTGCACATATCTCGTTCTCAGGGCACACTCAGATGAGACATCCTACGAGTAAAACCAACCCTCAAGTTGCCCCGAGGTGGCCCCGCAGTCTACTCGGTCGGACCAACACTCAGAGGAGCACTGGCCCAGGGGGGTTAAATAAGATGACCCTCGGGCTCCGGAAACCCAAGGGAAAAATAGGCTAGGTGGCAAATGGTAAAACCAAGGTTGGGCATTGCTGGAAAAGCTTTAATCAAGGCGAACTATCAAGGGGTTCCCATTATAACCCAACCGCGTAAGGAACGCAAAATCCGGGAACATAACACCGATATGACGGAAACTAGGGCAGCAAGAGTGGAACAAAACACTAGGCGAGAGGCCGAGCCTTCCACCCTTTACCAAGTATATAGATGCATTAAGATAACACTATAATATAATGATATCCCAACAAGTAAATAAATGTTCCAACAAGGAACGACCTCCAATCTTCACCTGCAACTAGCAACGCTATAAGAGGGGCTGAGCAAAGCGGTAACATAGCCAATCAACGGTTTGCTAGGACAAGGAGGGTTAGAGGTTTAACATGGCAATTTGGGAGGCTTGAAAGCAAGTGGTAGGCATCATAGCATTGGCATTGCAAAAGAGCGAGCAAACTAGCATAGCAAAGATAGTAGTGATTTCGAGGGTATGATCATCTTGCCTGCACAGTTGTTAGAGTTGACTGGATCCTCGAAAGCAAACTCAACGGGCTCCTTGTTAGCGAACTCGTCTCCCGGCTCTACCCAAGCAAGACAAACAAGCAACAAGGACACAATCAACCACGTGCAAGGATCAAACAAGACGATGCAAAGACGAGATGCTATGCGGGATGCGATGCGGGATGCGTATGCAAGATATGACAGGAAATGCATGACCCTGGCCTCAACTTGGGAATCCAAGTGTGCCACTGGAAAGATGATATGAAATCTCTTGAAAACGATATAAAGAACGCCGGAATCGGAGTTACGGTTTGGAAATGGCAAGCGATTCAAATATGACACCGGTCTGCGATTTACAGCAAGTAGCCATCTAAATGTAACGAAATGAACATGCTACAGCACCCAAACAAGATAACAAAATACATGGCAGGGATGCATACAAGATGCTTAACAAAAGTCTAGCACTGAGCTACGGCCAATTCATCCATTAACAGGTTCAAACAAGCATGGCAGAAATGCATATGGTATACAGATCTCAGTCTTAGTGAAATTAACACTTGTCTGGAATTTCGGATCAGGTAGCTCTCTTCGGAGAAACAAAACTACATGCTACAGGACATGAACATGGCAAAGTAAAGCATGGCATGGAGCTTCTCAAAGAGCTTAACAAAAGTCCCTTAGTGACCTTGAGCCAAAGGGGGCTAGAAAATACAATTGCAAGCATGTGAACATAGCAAAAACATTATCAGTTTTCAGACTTAGTGAAAACTGGCACATGCTGAAATATAACTCAACTAGGCATGTTTACGAGCTCGATGCACTCACTACAGGGCAATTCATGGCAAGCTAAGCATACACCCATTAAGAACACACAAAATTCAAGCTAGACATGGCAATAACAATAGCATAGCATGCACGGATCAACTACAACATCATCGGCAAAATTGCAAACAAGTTGACAATCTGCCCAGATTCACAAAGTAGCAAAAGTAGAGCTCGATTGACTCAAGCTAGGGTGCTCCATAATTGCAAACAAAGACACATATGGATATAGCACTACAAGATTAACAAAACATCCTTAATGATCATCCTCAAAAGAGGCACGGATCACTAGGAAACAACATGAACATATGGCATCATGAGATAAACAGCTCAAGGACTTGGTGGAAATGCTAAGTCCCTGAAATCAGAATTACTAAGTGCACCACTTTGCAAGCTTGTGCTAGTCACCACACACATCACAAAAATACATGAGTTGCACCTCTAGAAAGATGACAAAACCCTTAACAAATCATATGTAGAGCATCAGGGCATAGCATGCACACAATAATCATGGAAAAAAAATAACAAAAAGCTAAATGGAGCAGCAGATCTGACAATTATCTCAAGTAGCCCTCTTCTAACAGCATTTCGGGCATCAAGATGAACTCAAATGAAAATGATGTAATGGAATGAAATGATGTACTCTCTGAGATGAACATTTTGATATGCTATATGCATGAATCGGAGCTACGGATGCAAAGTTACGAGGCTACGAACAAAAGCACTTGGATCTGGAATTTCGGGACTTAGAAGAAAAAAACCATCTAGGGTTTACTGTTCACGGCCAGATCTGGATCGGGCGACACGCGATCCGAGGTTCGACGTCGCCGGAGAGGACGCCGGTGGCCGGACTCGACGCGGAGGCGGCCGGAGGCGACGAGGAGGACGGCGGAGGGCGGCGGGGTCGCCGGGGCCGGGGACGGGCAGGCGAGGCGCGAAGCTTGCCGGCTCGGGCGGAGCTCCGGCGGGGTGGCGGCCGGAGATGGTGCGGCGGTAGGGCGGCGGGGACCCGGCGATGGCGCGCGGCGGCGCGGGGCCGGTGCGGTGGCGGCGGGGATCCGGCG
>NC_041390.1:448175092-448184501 GCF_002162155.2 Triticum dicoccoides | reverse complement strand
GGGCCGGGAGGGCCGGCTACGGGCTCGCCGGGTAGCGGCGGCGGCTGGCGGCGGAGATGCCACATGGCGGCACAGGATTGGGCGGCGGTGGCGGCGCGGACGCGTCCGGTCAGGCAGCGGACATGTCCATCGGTGGCGGGGCGATTTTTAGGGTTTCGGGGGAGAAGGAGATCCGAATTTCGGGGGGGGGGTGTTTAAATAGGCATAGAGGGAGCTAGGAGAGTCTAAATGAGGTGCGGTTTGCGGCCACGTGACCGTGATCGAACGCTCTAGATGATGGAGAAGGCTTAGGTGGGTTTTGGGCCAAATTGGAGGGGTGTTGGGCTGCAACACACACGAGGCCTTTTCGGTCCCTCAGTTAACCGTTGGAGTATCAAACAAAGTCCAAATGATATGAAACTTTGCAGGCGGTCTACCGGTAGTAAACCAAGGCCGCTTGGCAAGTCTCGGTCCAATCCGGAAATGTTTAATCCCCACACACGAAAGAAAGCTAGAAATGACCACCGGAGGAGAACGAAGCGCCGGAATGCAAAACGGACAACGGGGAAAATGCTCGAATGCATGAGACGAACACGTATGCAAATGCAATGTACATGATGACATGATATGAGATGCATGACAATGACAATAACACATGGAGACAAAGACCCGAACCCTAGAAAATAAATTAACTTAACGCCGGAAACGACAAGAGTTGGAGTACAAATTGGGAAAGTTACATCCGGGGTGTTACAACACTCCACCACTACGAAAGGATCTCGTCCCGAGATCTAGGACTGAAAGAACGCCGGGTACTCAGAACGGAGGTGATCCTCGCATTCCCAGGTAGCTTCATGGTCGGAATGGTGTGACCACTTGACTTTGAGAAATTTGATTGACTTGTTGCGAGTCTTTCGTTCAGTCTCTTCAAGAATAGAAATTGGGTGCTCACGATAAGAGAGATCTTCTTAGAGCTCAATGTCCTCGAAGTTGACGGTGCGATCAGGAGTCTTGAAGCACTTTCGGAGCTGAGAGACATGGAACATGTCATGAACATTTGCAAATTTTGAAGGAAGCTCGAGTTGATAGGCGAGGTCGTCTCTCTTGCTGACAATTTTGAAAGGTCCCACGTATCTGGGGGAAAGCTTCCCTTTGATACCGAAGCGACGAGTACCTTTCATAGGAGAGACACAGAGGTAAACATGATCTCCGATCTCGAAAGCCAAATCACGGTGCTTACTATCATAGTAGCTCTTCTGGCAGGATTGGGCTGCTTTGAGGTTATCTCGAATGACTTTGCACATTTCCTCTGCCTCTGTGATTAAGTCATTACCCAAAAGCTGACGTTCACCGGTTTCAGACCAGTTGAGAGGTGTACGACACTTCCTGCCATACAGAATTTCAAATGGGGCCTTGCCCGAACTTGCTTGAAAACTGTTGTTGTAGGAGAATTCAGCATAAGGAAGACAATCCTCCCACTTCATGCTGAAGGAGATCACACAAGCCCTGAGAATATCTTCAAGAATCTGGTTGACACACTCGACTTGACCGCTAGTTTGAGGGTGGAAAGCTGTGCTGAAGCGGATATTAGTGCCCATGGCCTTCTGAAAAGAATCCCAAAACTTCGAGGTAAAGATGCTGCCACGGTCTGAAGAGATCACCTGTGGAATACCGTGCAGAGAGACAATACGAGAGGTATAGAGTTCCGCCAATTGAGCTGCAGTGATCGACTCTTTGATAGGCAGAAAATGAGCCACTTTGGTGAGTTTATCGATGACAACGAATATAGCATCATTGCCACGTTTGGACTTTGGAAACCTAGTCACGAAGTCCATCTCAATGTGGTCAAACTTCTATTCTAGAATGGCAAGAGGTTGGAGGAGACCAGCTGGCCTTTGGTGTTCTGCCTTCACTCTTCTGCAGACATCACATTCATTCACGAATTGAGCAATCTCGCGCTTCATTCGAGTCCACCAATAAGCCTGCTTAAGGTCCTGATACATCTTCGTGCTCCCAGGGTGGATGGAGAGGAGAGAATTGTGAGCCTCGTTCATGATCACTTTACCGGAGGTCACCTTTGGGTACAACAATACGATCCTCGAAGAAGAGAGTGTCCTTGTCATCCTGGCGGTAGCACTTGTACTTGGGTTGACTCTTGGCAATCCCAATCTTCACCTTTTCACCATAGCATCAAGAAGCTGGGCTTGGCGAATCTGGTCTTCCAAGGTAGGAGAGACTTGAAGGTTGGCGAGGAAACCTTGAGGAACAACTTGCAGATTAAGTTTGCGGAAAGCTTCACAAAGCTCGGGTTGATAAGGCTTGAGAATCAGACTGTTGCAGTAAGCTTTCCTACTCAATGCGTCAGCAATCACATTGGCCTTGCCTGGAGTATACTCGATACTCGGATTATACTCTTGAATCATTTCGACCCATCGAGTTTGCCTGAGGTTGAGATTAGGCTGAGTGAAGATGTACTTGAGACTCTTGTGATCAGTGAAAATGTCCACTTTTCTTCCCAATAGAAGATGTCTCCAAGTCAAAAGAGCATGCACAACTGCCGCCAACTCGACATCATGAGTGGGGTAGTTCTCTCATTAGGCCTCAACTGGCGAGAGGTATAAGCAACAACTTTCTTCTCTTGCATCAATACTGCGCCAAGACCTTGGAGAGAGGCATCACAAAAGACCTCGTACGGTTTGGATTCATCAGGCGGAGTCAGAACTGGAGCAGTGATCAATTTCTCTTTCAAAGTGTTGAAAGCAATGTCACACTCCGGAGACCAAACGTACTTGACGTGCTTCTGGAGAAGATTTGAGAGAGGCTTCGCGATCTTAGAAAAGTTTTCAACGAATCTTCGGCAGTAGCTTGCGAGACCGAGGAAGCTACGGAGTTGCTTCACGTTCTGAGGAGGTTCCAAATTCACAATTGCAGACACCTTCTCAGGATTCACGGCAATGACCTTGGCAGAGATGATATGACCAAGATAAAGAACCTCATCGAGCCAAAATTCACACTTGGAGAACTTGGCGTAGAACTGATGTTCCCTGAGCTTATCGAGTACCAAACGCAAGTGCTTGGCATGATCTTCCTTGTTCTTTGAGAAAACCAGAATGTCATCGAGATAGACCAAAACGAAGTCATTGGTGTAGGCGTTGAAGATGAAGTTCATCATGCGAGAGAACGTCGGAGGAGCATTGACGAGGCCAAAAGACATGACAGTGTATTCATATGAACCATAGCTTGTCCTGAAAGCCGTCTTGGGAATATCTTGCTCCCGGATTCGAATCTGATGATAACCCATATGGAGATCAAGCTTGGAGAATACTTGGGCACCTTTGAGTTGTTCGAATAGCTCATTGTTGTTGGGAAGTGGGTATTTGTTCTTGATAGTCTTCTCGTTCAATGGACGGTAATCAACACAAAGTCGGTCCGTTCCATCCTTCTTCTTCACAAAAAGAACACCACAACCCCACGGAGAAGAACTAGGCCGGATGAGACCCATTTTCTCTTGAATATCGAGTTGCTTCTTCAGCTCCTTCAACTCTTCAGGTCCGAGCTTGTAAGGACGCTTGCACACAGGTTCCATGCCAGGCTCAAGATCAACAACGAATTCAACTGGCCGGTGCGGAGGCATTCCTGGAAGCTCTTCTGGAAAGACGTCTTGATATTCGCAAACGACTGGAATTTGAGAGATAGCATCCAGTTCACCCTTCTCATTGAGAGAAAACATACGGATAGTATCATCACGAGCGGCAAAGACAATTACATCCTCAGACGAATGAGTCAATTGAATCTGCCTGGTAGCACAATCAAGATGTGCCTTGTGCTTAGAAAGCCAATCCATTCCGAGAATAAGATCAATATCCGAATTACCAAGAACCACCGGAGAAGAGAGAAACTTGTAGTCGCCCAATGTGATAGAGATGTCGGGAGCAACCAAACTAGAAGTCAAAATCTTGCCGGGAGAAACAACTTGCATGACTTTGGGCATGATCTCAGTCTCAACATTGTGCTTCGATGCAAAAGGGCATGACAAAAAGGAATGCGATGCACCAGTGTCAAAAAGAACTTTTGCAGGAACATCGTTAACAGGAAGGTTACCCATGATCACATCTGACGAGTCCTCTGCCTGAGCTGCATTCATCAAATTGACCTTGGCGTGCTTGGGATTATGCTTGACCACAGCTGTACTTGCCGATCTGACAGGAGGAGGAGGAGGAAGACGCCTCTGGTTGAAACACTTGTTGGCATAGTGACCCTTCTGTTGGCACTTGTTGCACGTGACCTCTGAAAGCGGACGGTGATATGGAGCACTCGATCTTGGAGCTTGAGACGAAGTCTTGTTCTGAAAGCCAGGGTTGGGTGGGTGGGAAGAACCACTGCCACCTTTGCTCTTCTACTGATACGGCTGACGGAACGGAGGAGGAGGAAGCCAATACTTCTTCTGCTTGGCCACTTGAGTAGAGGAAGAAGGAGTAACATCTCTGACTCGCTTCTTGGAAGCATCACACCTCAACTGAGCAGCCTCTTGCTTCAATGCCATGTTGTAGAACTCATCATATCTCAAGGGCTCAAAGAGAACAAGAGCGAGCTGAATTTCTTCTCTGAGACCACCCCTGAACTGGTATATCATGCTCTTCTCATCAGGGATGTCCTGCTTGGCAAAGCGGGCGAGCTTCTGGAACAACTTGTTGTAGTCATAGACAGACAAAGAGCCTTGCTTCAGATTGCGGAATTCCTCACGCTTGCTTTCAACCATGCTCTGAGGAATATGATGAGCTCGGAAATCTTGACGGAATTCATCCCAAGTGATAACACGTCCACCTCTGGAATCCTTGTACTGCTGGAACCATTCTCCAGCTTGATCTTTGAGTTGGAAGGAAGCGAACTTGACAAAGTCCTCAGGCCTGATGTTACTGCACTCGAAATGCTTGCACAGATCCACTAGCCAATCGTCAGCATCGGTTGCCTCAACACAATTGCTGAAAGTCTTTGGCCCGTTAGCAAGGAACTGGTTGAGTGAAGCAAAGTGATTATGATTGTTGCCTTGATTCCCTTGGTTGCCTTGATTGCGCTCTTGAAGAATTTGCATGATCAACTGTGTGTTTGCATTGGTTGCGGCCATCAAAGCTTGCCATGCCTCCGGAGGAGGTGGAGGTGGTGGCAGATCAGGATTCAGAGTCGTGCGCGTTGGAGGAGCCATCCTGAAGAGGTTGACATCCATTAGCACCTTGATAGACAAATATTGAAGTTGAAACCAACGGAACGAAAATTGCAACATATAGTCTTCACATCCGAACAAAATGAACGAATGCATTCCTCTTGAAATGGTCACATATCCATAAATTGAGAAGCCACGTAGAATTAAGGTAGATAAATAAATCAACAAGGTACGGATCAAGAACGAATAATCGGTAAGAAATCCCAATCTCAAACCAATATCCGTGGAAGAAGAACTAGAGCTACAAGAATTCCCACCTATGAAACTCCCGAACCTTTCCGGTTATGCAATCAGGTGTTGGGGATACAGGGGAAGCATAATATCTCACCCAAACTAGCAAATCCTACATCCAGCTGTATCCATCCTTCAACACATAACCAAGAAACCTTCGGAAACCATCTACCTCAACCTTCGAAAAGCATCCGTTATACAAGTTATGGCGATACTCCCGAACTCCCGCCCCAGTACTGGGTGGCGGCGAGGTTATCTCACCAACGAACTGCATAAAAGAGATTTTGCGTACTAAACTCAGGTATTCCAGAACTGCAACGATAAAATTATGATGACAACACCTCAGAGCTCAACTCCCCGGGACACTTCCACTAAACCCCTGACAGGAGGCACCAAGACAATGTTCTCATCATAAAACCATTGGAACGATTCCAAGATACCCGTGTGATCCTAATTTTTTTTTTGTGAAATTTGAGAAGAGAAGAGTCAAAACTCTACGTCAGGACGCCTTACCAGAGCGATGAGGAGACTGGGAAGTAAAAAGAATTCCTAAACTCTCTGATATATAATTCCTAAATGACTCAAAACATTTTTCTAGACATAACTCGGCCGCTAAAAACGATCAAGCAATGGGGCTCCTATGGTCGGGGAAGGCTCTGATTACCAACTTGTAACACCCTCGATGCGACTATATCTCCCACGTGTCGAGGCACGACTTAGAGGCATAATCGCATTGAAGGCATATGTCGCAAGTTAGGCAATCTTCACAACATCCCATGTAATATAATAATAAAGGGGAGATAACATAGTTGGCTTACACTCGCCACGTCAATCAAGTACATAAATAACATTACATCATCCAAACACTCATGGCCCGACTACGGCGCCAAAGTAAAAGAGAACCCAACATGCGACACGGTCCCGATCACCCCCAACTGGGCACCACTACTGATCATCAGGAAAGGAAACATAGTAACGTTGAGAGTCTTCGTCGAACTCCCACTTGAGCTCAAATACGTCTCCTGGAGCGGAATCATCAGGCCCTGCATCTGGTGTAATAGTAATCTGTGAACCACAGGGAGTCAGCAATCTCGCACCGTCGCGATCAAGACTATTTAAGCTTATAGGTATGGCAAGGTAAAATATGTGGAGCTGCAGCAAGCGACTAGCAAAATATGGTGGCTAACTTATTCGCAAAAGAGAGCGAGAAGAGGAGGCAAAGCGCGATCGAGAGACTAGAGAGCAACCTGCGCAAACATTACTCCAACACCGTGTCCGCTTCCCGGACTCCGCCGAGAAGAGGCCATCACGGTAACACTCAGTTGATTCATTTTAATTAAGTTAAGGTTCAAGTTATCTACAACTGGACATTAACAAATTCCCATCTGCCCATAACCGTGGGCACGGCTCTCGAAAGTTCAAATCCCTGCAGGGGAGTCCCAACTTAGCCCATGACAAGCTCTCATGGTCAACGAAGGAATAGACCTCCTCCCAAGACGTTCCGATCAGACTCGGTATCTCGGTTCTTCAAGGCACTTCGATAGGTTAAAACAAGACCAGCAACACCGCCCGAATGTGCCGACAAATCCCGATAGGAGCTGCACATATCTCGTTCTCAGGGCACACTCAGATGAGACATCCTACGAGTAAAACCAACCCTCAAGTTTCCCCGAGGTGGCCCCGCAGTCTACACGGTCGGACCAACACTCAGAGGAGCACTGGCCCGGGGGGGGGGGTTAAATAAGATGACCATCGGGCTCTGGGAACCCAAGGGAAAAATAGGCTAGGTGGCAAATGGTAAAACCAAGGTTGGGCATTGCTGGAAAAGCTTTAATCAAGGCGAACTATCAAGGGTTCCCATTATAACCCAACCGCGTAAGGAACGCAAAATCCGGGAACATAACACCGATATGACGGAAACTAGGGCGGCAAGAGTGGAACAAAACACTAGGCGAGAGGCCGAGCCTTCCACCCTTTACAAAGTATATAGATGCATTAAGATAACATGATAATATAATGATATCCCAACAAGTAAATTAATGTTCCAACAAGGAACGGCCTCCAATCTTCACCTGCAACTAGCAACGCTATAAGAGGGGCTGAGCAAAGCGGTAACATAGCCAATCAACGGTTTGCTAGGACAAGGAGGGTTAGAGGTTTAACATGGCAATTTGGGAGGCTTGAAAGCAAGTGGTAGGCATCGTAGCATTGGCATAGCAAAAGAGCGAGCAAACTAGCATAGCAAAGATAGTAGTGATTTCGAGGGTATGATCATCTTGCCTGCACAGTTGTCAGAGTTGACTGGATCCTCGAAAGCAAACTCAAAGGGCTCCTCATTAGCGAACTCGTCTCCCGGATCTACCCAAGCAAGACAAACAAGCAACAAGGACACAATCAACCACGTGCAAGGTTCAAACAAGACGATGCAAAGACGATATGCTATGTGGGATGCGATGCGGGATGCGTATGCAAGATATGACAGGAAATGCATGACCCTGGCCTCAACTTGGGAATCCAAGTGTACCACTGGAAAGATGAGATGAAATCGCTTAAAAACGATATAAAGAACGCCGGAATCGGAGTTACGGTTTGGAAATGGCAAGCGATTCAAATATGACACCGGTTTACGATTTACAGCAAGTAGCCATCTAAATGTAACGAAATGAACATGCTACAGCACCCAAACAAGATAACAAAATACATGGCAGGGATGCATACAAGATGCTTAACAAAAGTCTAGCACTGAGCTACGGCCAATTCATCCATTAACAGGTTCAAACAAGCATGGCAAAAATGCATATGGTAAACAGATCTCAGACTTAGTGAAATTAACACTTGTCTGGAATTTCAGATCAGGTAGCTCTCTTCGGAGCAACAAAACTACATGCTACAGGACATGAACATGGCAAAGTAAAGCATGTCATGGAGCTACTCAAAGAGCTTAACAAAAGTCCCTTAGTGACCTTGAGCCAAAAGGGGTCAGAAAATACAATTGCAAGCATGTGAACATAGCAAAAACATTATCAGTTTTCAAACTTGGTGAAAACTGGCACATGCTGAAATATAACTCAACTAGGCATGTTTACGAGCTCGATGCACTCACTACAGGGCAATTCATGGCAAGCTAAGCATACACCCATTAAGAACACACAAAATTCAAGCTAGACATGGCAATAACAATAGCATAGCATGCACGGATCAACTACAACATCATCGGCAAAATTGCAAACAAGTTGACAATCTGCCCAGATTCACAAAGTAGCAAAAGTAGAACTCGATTGACTCAAGCTAGGGTGCTCCATAATTGCAAACAAAGACACATATGGATAGAGCACTACAAGATTAACAAAACATCCTTAATGATCATCCTCAAAAGAGGCACGGATCACTAGGAAACAACATGAACATATGGCATCATGAGATAAACAGCTCAAGGACTTGGTGGAAATGCTAAGTCCCTGAAATCAGAATTACTAAGTGCACCACTTTGCAAGCTTGTGCTAGTCACCACACACATCACAAAAATACATGAGTTGCACCTCTAGAAAGATGACAAAACCCTTAACAAATCATATGTAGAGCATCAGGGCATAGCATGCACACAATAATCATGGAAAAAAATGACAAAAAGCTAAATGGAGCAGCAGATCTGACAATTATCTCAAGTAGCCCTCTTCTAACAGCATTTCGGGCATCAAGATGAACTCAAATGAAAATGATGTAATGGAATGAAATGATGTACTCTCTGAGATGAACATTTCGGTGGCCGGACTCGACGCGGAGGCGGCCGGAGGCGACGAGGAGGACGGCGGAGGGCGGCGGGGTCGCCGGGGCCGGGGACGGGCAGGCGAGGCGCGAAGCTCGCCGGCTCGGGCGGAGCTCCGGCGGGGCGGCGGCCGGAGATGGTGCGGCGGTAGGGCGACGGGGACCCGGCGATGGCGTGCGGCGGCGCGGGGCCGATGCGGTGGCGGCGGGGAT
>NC_041390.1:448150704-448174892 GCF_002162155.2 Triticum dicoccoides | reverse complement strand
CGATTTTTAGGGTTTCGGGGGAGAAGGAGATCCGAATTTCGGGGGGGGGGTGTTTAAATAGGCATAGAGGGAGCTAGGAGAGTCCAAATGAGGTGCGGTTTTCGGCCACGCGATCGTGATCGAACGCTCTAGATGATGGAGAAGGCTTAGGTGGGTTTTGGGCCAAATTGGAGGGGTGTTGGGCTGCAACACACACGAGGCCTTTTCGGTCCCTCGGTTAACCGTTGGAGTATCAAACGAAGTCCAAATGATATGAAACTTGACAGGCGGTCTACCGGTAGTAAACCAAGGCCGCTTGGCAAGTCTCGGTCCAATCCGGAAATGTTTAATCCCCACACACAAAAGAAAGCTAGAAATGACCACTGGAGGAGAACGAAGCGCCGGAATGCAAAACGGACAACGGGGAAAATGCTCGAATGCATGAGATGAACACGTATGCAAATGCAATGCACATGATGACATGATATGAGATGCATGACAACGACAAAAACACACGGAGACAAAGACCCGAACCCGAGAAAATAAATTAACTTAACGCCGGAAACGGCAAGAGTTGGTGTACAAATTGGGAAAGTTACATCCGGGGTGTTACAAAGGGGGCAAGCACAGGCCAAGGCATCGGGCAAAGGTTACCATTCCGGTGCAACGAGACCAAGACCAACAGAGCGGCAGGACAGAGGTCACTGTGGAGCCCAAGACGGCGTCATCACCAGAGCTTTTGGCAGCCGAAGATCACCTTTGGTCAGGATAACTTGTACTAGATGTTCCCCTTCAAAATGGCCAATTGTTGGCGCCCTTCCCGCTCCTTATTTGGGGAGAGGCCCAGGGCCTCTATAAATAGAGCTAGCCACCACAGAGTAGGGGGAGGGGGAAAGAGAGACGGCTAGAGATCTGATAGAACCCTAACAGAGAGAGAGAGAGAGAGAGGCGACTAAACTCACCCAAGTAGTTCATCGCACCATCTCAAGAACACCTCTCGCGAGGCTGTTCTTCTCTTGTGCTGTTCATCCTCAGCCCCCGAAGCAATCCACCACACCCCACACTGGAGTAGGGTATTACACCACAACGGTGGCCCGGACCAGTATAAATCTCGTGTCCCTTGTGTTGTTCGTTGTTTCCAGCTTAGATCACGCGAGGAGATTGGACGTAGATCGGTAGGGGAGAGATCTCCGCGCGCACCCCAGTGTTCAAACCTCAAGGGTCCGCCGGAACCTGAAATCCGACATTTGGAGCGCCAGGTAGGGGTGCGCCGGAGTCCTCCCTCCTGACGACCCGCTCTCCCCCGACATCGCATCCCGCCCTCATGGCGGACGACGCACCGCCCGCTCCAGTGACGGATGCCGACACTGGGGCCAGGGGGCTCCGGGCCTTGGCCCACGCCTTGCGACAGGTGCAATGGTCGCGCAAGTTCAAGCCCAAGATGCCGCTGCACTACAATGGCGCAACGGACCCGATGATTTTCCTACTGGCGTACGAGGAGGCCGTCCTCAGAGCCGGGGGCGACGACCGGGTGATGGCCAACTGGCTACCCATGGCCCTCACCGGCGTCCCGCGCGTGTGGCTCCTCCACCTGCCGTCGACTTCTGTCACCTCCTAGGAGGAGCTGCGCGACCTCTTCCTCGCCCGTTTTGTCGCACCAGCGCTGCCTGTCGTTGCAGCTCTCCTGCGTGGCTCCCAGGCGCCACCCTCGAGCCATCACGTCAAGCCGTTCACCCGCCGGACCAGCACCGCCTCCAAGCGCCGAGAAGCCCCCCCGGGCTGGGTGGCGCCCGAGGCCGATCTAACCTTTGACTCGGAGGATCACCCCTTCAACCCCATCGGTTCGGGCGCGCTCCCAATGCTGTGCACCCCCACCATCTGCCAAGTGGCCATCACCAGGACCCTCATCGACGGTGGTGCCAGCCTCAACGTGCTCTCGGTGGAGGCCTTCAGCCTCCTCCACGTGCCGCTGGAGCGGCTCCAACCCAGCAGGCCTTTCTCGGGCGTCGGAGCCGGTTCCACCACCTCCTTGGGACAGATCCGCCTCCCGGTGACCTTCGGCACCTGCGACAACTTCCGCACGGAGCTGATCGACTTCGACATCGCCCCATTGCCTCCCCTACAATGCCATCCTCGGCTACCCGGCCTTGGCTCGGTTCATGGAAGCAACTCACCCGGCGTACAACCTCATGAAGATGCCTGGGAGCAGCGGAGTCCTCACCGTGTCAGGAGACACAAGGGATGCGCTGCAGGTGCTCTAGCTTGTTTTCACGGTGGCCGCGGTGGCATAGCCCACTAGCACCGACGCCCTTGAGCACAAGGGGGCTGCACCGGCTAAAAAGAAGCAGCTGTTCACCCAAGACAAGGCAGAAACCAAGCAGGTACCAATCGACGAGGACGGGTCCACTGGCGCCACCTTCACCATAGGGGCCAACCTCGGGCCCGAGCAGGAGAAGGCCCTGGTGAGGTTCCTGCGTGCGAACAAGAAGGTGTTCGCGTGGGAACCTGATCAGTTAGCAGGGGTCCCAAGGGGAGTGATTGAGCATCACCTCAACGTGTGCCCCAATGTGCGCCTCGTGAAGCAGAAGGCGAGGCGGTAGTCCACTGAGAAACAGGATTTCATCGTTCAAGAGACCCCGGAAGCTAGAGGCGGCAGGAGTTATCCGCGAGGTCCACTACTCTGATTGGCTGGCCAATCCGGTCGTTGTGCCAAAAAAGGGAGGAAAGGAGCGCATGTGCGTCGACTTCACCAACCTCAACAAGGCCTGCCTGCAGGATCCATTTCTGCTCCCCCGCATTGACCAGATAGTCGACTCCACTGCCGAGTGTGACCTATTGTGCTTCCTAGATGCCTTCTCGGGCTATCACCAGATCAAGATGGCGGTAGAAGACGTGGAAAAGACGGCTTTCCTGACCCCGTGTGGAGTGTACTGCTATACGTGCATGCCATTTGGGTTGCGCAACGCTGACACGACCTTTCAGCGGCTGATGCACATCGCCTTGGGCCGGCATCTCGGGAGGAACGCTGAAGCTTATGTTGATGACATTGTGGTGAAGTCTTGTGAGGCAGGAACCCTGATACATGACCTGGAGGAAACCTTTGCGAGCCTCAACGAAGTGGACCTACGGCTCAACCTAGAGAAGTGCGTGTTTGGAGTCCCCTCGGGCAAGCTCCTGGGTTTCCTCGTATCCCACAGGGGCATCGAGGCCAACCCGGAGAAGGTCAAGGCAGTCGAAGATATGAGCCCGCCAAGGACCCTCAGAGAAATGCAGAAGCTCACCGGGCGTGTAACTGTGCTGGGGCGCTTCATCTCCAAGCTGGGGGAACGAGCACTGCCCTTCTCCAAGCTGATGAAGAAAAAGGGCCCCTTCGAATGGACTGAAGAGGCCGACACGACATTCCAAGACCTCAAGAGGTACCTTACCAGTCCACCAGTGATGGTAGCTCCGCATCCTCGGGAGCCCCTGGTGCTCTACCTTGCGGCCACCCCCTACTCCGCTAGCGCAGCCCTGGTGGCGGTCAGGGAGGAGCGCGGCGCCAAGGCCGCATAAACTATCCGAACTGAAGCAAAGCAGAGCCAGGAGGGCCTCGCGAAGGCCGCAACCGCAGCCGGAAAGGAACAGCCGCAGCAGGGGAACGTGCCAGGAGCAGGAGAGGCCTCATCAGGTGACCAAGCGCTGGGGGCTCCGTCGTCTCAAGAGACGCCTCGACTACTGGACGACGCAAGCTGCGCCAGCACCCTCAATCTCGTCGAGCATCCCATGTACTTCGTCACCATGGTGCTACGGGACGCAAGGGCACGGTACCCCATGCCTCAGAAACTCCTCCTTGCGCTACTAGTGGCCTCACACAAGTTGCGCCACTACTTCCAAGGCCATCCCATCAAAGTCGTCTCAGCATACCCCTTGGAAAGAGTACTCAGGAGCCCCAACTCAGCTGGGAGGGTTGCTGAATGGAACATTGAACTACACACATTTCAGCTAGAATTCAGCACGGCCAGAGTCATCAAGGGAGCCGCACTTGCGGATTTCGTGGCAGAATGGGCAGAAGCGCCGGGTCTCGAGGCAGGCGAAGACCGATCGCTTTCCCCGGGAAGTGAAGCACCGGAAGGCTGGGTCATGTACTTCGATGAGGCGTTCTCCCGACACGGTGTGGGAGCTGGCGCAGTGCTCATACCCCCTACCTAGGACAAACTCTACTACGCCGTACAGCTCTGCTTCCAGCATGGAGAAAAGGTCTCCAACAACATAGCGGAGTACGAAGGCCTAATAGCAGGCTTGAAGGCCGCAATTGCCTTAGGGGTAAAGCGCCTCATCATCAAGGGCGATTCGCAGCTCCTCGTCAACTTCTCCAACAAGATATACGAGCCAAAGGACGAGCACATGGAAGCCTACCTCGCTGAGGTTCGCAAGATGGAGAAACAGTTCTGGGGGCTGGAGTTGCAGCATGTGCCTCGCGGCACCAATCAGGAGGCCGATGACATTGCTAAGAGTGCATCCAGGCGGATGCCTCAGGAGCATGGCGTCTTCGAGGAGCGGCTCTTCAAACCCTCGGTGGTGCCGTCACTGTCGAGCACGACGCAATCAAGGGAGGAGCTCCCTCAGCCGCCTGCCTCAGGAGCCCCGGTCTGCGGCTCGACCTCAGGGGCACGCCTGCTCCTGGCGTTAGAGCCTCAGGAAGGGTGTTGGATCCCGGAGCTCAAGAACTACCTAATGCAAGGGACTCTGCCAGAGAATGAGGAGGGAGCGGAGCGTGTGGCGCGGCAGGCCACGGCTTATTGCATCAAGGATGGAGAGCTCTACAGGAAGCGACCAAATGACGTGTCCCTACGTTGCATCTCCCGAGAGCAAGGGAAGGAGCTACTGGCGGACATACACGGCGGAGATTGTGGGCACCACTTGTCGTCACGAACCCTCGTCGACAAGGCGTTCCGTAGTGGATTCTACTGGCCCACGGAGCTCAACGACGCCGTTGAGCTGGTGAAGGCTTGCGAGGCCTGCCAGTTTCACACTAAGCAGATCCATCAGCCTACAGGGGGCCTACAGACTATACCCCTCTCATGGTCATTCGCAGTTTGGGGGCTGGACATTCTGGGCCCGTTTCCTCGAGCGCCAGGGGGCTATCGCTACCTCTACGTCGCTGTGGACAAGTTTACCAAGTGGGCCGAGGTGGAAGCCGTCCGCACAATCCCGGCGGGCTCTGCAGTCAAATTCATCAGGGGCCTCGTGAGTCGATTTGGGGTGCCCAACCGCATCATCACCGACAACGGTTCACAATTCACCAGTAATCTCTTCAAAACTTATTGTGCTAACCTTGGAACGCAGATATGCTATGCTTCGGTAGCACACCCCCGGAGCAACGGCCAGGACGAGTGGGCCAACGCGGAGGTCCCGAGGGGCCTCAAAGCCAGGACCTTCAAGAAGAAGCTGGAGGCATGCGGCAGGGGCTGGTACGACGAACTCTAGTCTGTGCTATGGTCAATCCGCACAACTGCGACCAAGCCGACTGGCGAGACCCCGTTCTTCCTCGTCTACGGAGCAGAGGCTGTTCTCCCTCACGAGGTCAGGCGTCGCTCCGCACGGGTCCTGGCGTTCGACGAGACGCAGCAGGACGCCATGCGGGGGACGAATCTTGTGCTGGGGGAGGAACACCGTCGAGAAGCCGCGCTGCGAGCGGCAAGGTATCAACAGGCGCTGCGACGATACCATTGCCGCAACGTCTTCCCCAGAACTCTTGAGGTAGGGGATCTCGTGCTCAGACGGGTTCTCTCCAGGGAGGGGCTGCACAAGCTCTCTCCCATGTGGGAGGGCCCATTCAAGGTTGTTCATGTCTCCAGGCCTGGCTCCGCGCGCTTGGAGACCACGGAGGGGGTACCCATCCAGAACGCGTGGAACATTCAACATCTCCGGAGGTTCTATCCCTGAGCGAGGCCTAGCACCTAGGAAAGGCCCGGTGCCTGTGAAGAAGGCGAATGCCTGTGAAGCTGCTGCGTTTTGGGAAAGGCCCGGTGCCTGTGAAGAAGGCGAATGCCTGTGAAGCTGCTGCGTTTTGGGAAAGGCCTGGTGCCTGTGAAGAAGGCAAATGCCTGTGAAGCTGCTGCGTTTTGGGAAAGGCCCGGTGCCTGTGAAGAAGGCGAATGCCTGTGAAGCTCGCCGCCCGTGACACTCTCACGTAATAATGAGTGGGGCTGTACATGCCCCGGAGTCTCCGGAGTGCCGCCCTCGGGCCTCGGGGGCTCCCGCCCACGCCTAGTGGCAGCACTTAGCTCCGCGCTGGTGAGAAGACGTCAAAGACTAGAATAGGTGCCGGACGCGACTTTCCCATTTGCTTTCTGCAGTTGGCTTGTTTATTCCCGTTTGAAGTTTTATTGGAGTTGTTGACGTTCCTGGCTTGTGACTCTTTATCTTTTTCACTCGCTTGCCTCGTTTTCTATCGCACAAGTTTCGCGTGGGAGGTTTGCGGGCGCCCTCGCGAGTGTTTTCTGCCCCATTTGTTTGGAGCTTTCCTATCCGAGTCCTCTGCGGGAGCACCCCTCCCAGTCCGTGCCTCACGGGCATCGCGACACGAGCGCAGGACCTGGGCCGATCGCCCCCACAACCAAGACCGAAAGTTACCTCTCCTACTAATCCTTGCAGGGCACAAAGCGCACGGCGAGGCCACGGCCTCGGGAGGCGAGGACCGCGTTAGGCCCCACCGAGCTAAAACAGTTCCCGCACATGGGTGCACGGCGCGGAAACACATCGCAGAAGTAGCGAAAGCAACACGATGGTTAACAGCAGCAGTTCTAACACGCCCCCGCAGGGCCTTATACTACCCTCTATTTCTGCGTAGGAAAGGAAGGAAAACAAAATGGGCATGATTCTCCCTACAACAACCCACAGCGAAGGTCCGAGCTGCTCCAGAGGCTCAAGTGGATCCATCCTCTAGCTTCATCGGGGCACGACGGCGGGCTGACCCGCTACCTTCACCCAGGCGGGCGCAACGGTGCGGGGGCTGGTCGCGGCCACCGCTAGAGGAGCTGCTGCCTGAGAGGGAGTTGCCGAAGCTCAGCAAACCCCGAGCACCGCCGCCCGTACGCCTGTTGCCGTCTTCATCCTGGTCAGTACCGAGGCTGGCCAGGCGGCCGCGGTCGTCGTCTTCGGGGCAGCACACAGCATGACGACCGTCTTCCCCGAACACCCTCACGTAGAGGGTGGCGTCGCCATCGAACTTGAAGTGCAGGGTGCACCACCGGCCCAGGCCGCGCGCACGGGCAAACGTTTGCCAGCCGCGGGTCAGGGCCCCATTCCCAGAAACGGAGACCTCCAGCGAAGCCCAGGAGGCCCTGCTGCAGCAGCCATCTGCCTGGAGCCAGAAGCCGCACCGGGCGCTGGCCGGCAGTTCATCTACGAAGAAACGGGGGAGCTGGAGCCGGGTGCTGGTTGGGTCCGCCGACCACATGACGAACTCCGACATCACCTCCACAGAGCGAAAGTGTGGCCTAGGGGGGCACGCAGCCACGGCGTGCCCCCATCGGCAACAGGGCGCTCACCACCGCGTAGGGAACCGCCTCCATGGCCGCGGGAGGCCACTACGGGGACCGTGGAATACTTGCGAGGGCGGCCCCGGCCGCGCTTGGTCGGGGGGGGGGGGAGTCAGGCCCTGCCTGGTGGGCCTTTTCTTTCTCCGCGGTCGAGAATCTCTTTGGAGCCATGGGAGCAACGAGTAGCCAGGAAGAAGGCAAGGAGCAGCAGGAAGGGATGGGCTGAAGGGGCTTGCGCGGCCCTGTACTTATAGCCGGAGGAGGCGAACCGCCGGGTAATCATGATCGGTTTCTCTGCATGCAGGGACTTGTCAAGTCGTGCGGCCGCCGAGGCATCGTGGGGAAGCGCAGTCGCCCACGTCCAATCAATCGCCACGCGGCGCCCAAGGCCGCATGCTGTTAGGGCCCGCGACGCTTCGCGCTTGCCCCTTCGCTTTCCTGCTAGGCCAAGCCCGGGCACGCCTTGAGCCCGGGGCTACTGTCAGCGTTCTGGGAACAGGGGTCCCCAGACTTGCCTGCCTGCAGCCTGCGGCGTGGCTCAAGTGGGGGCCCAGCGCGGCCCATCTTCATCAGCTCAAGCTCAAGACCCTCACGAGGGGCCAAGCCTCGTGGGGCGGACGGCAGAAAGCTTCCTTAGAGGCAGCCTCATCAAGCAAGCTTGCGAGGAGGCGGAGAGATCATGGCAGGGGTACCTCGCGAGGAGCCCGTGACGCAAGCCATGACGATCGAGACCAGGCAGGCGCCAGGCGGGCGCCGGCCTGCGCAGTGTCCTTGTTTCCTCTTTGGTGCAAAGGCGGCAAGCACATGCCAAGGCATCAGGCAAAGGTTACCATTCCGGTGCAACGAGACCAAGACCAACCGAGCGGCAGGACGGAGGTCACCGTGGAGCCCAAGACAGCATCATCACCAGAGCTTTTGGCAGCCGAAGACCACCTTTGGTCAGGATAACTTGTACTAGATGTTCCCCTCCAAAATGGCCAATTGTTGGCGCCCTTCCCACTCATTATTTGGGGAGAGGCCCAGGGCCTCTATAAATAGAACTAGCCACCACAGAGTAGGGGGGGGGGAGGAGAGACGGCTAGAGATCTGATAGAACCCTAGCAGAGTGAGAGGCGACTGAACTCACCCAAGCAGTTCATCACACCAGCTCAAGAACACCTCTCGCGAGGCTGTTCTTCCCTTGTACTGTTCATCCTCAGCCCCCGAAGCAATCCACCACACCACACACTGGAGTAGGGTATTACACCACAACGGTGGCCCGAACCAGTATAAATCTTGTGTCCCTTGTGTTGTTCGTTGTTTCCAACTTAGATCACGCGAGGAGATTGGACGTAGATCGGTAGGGGAGAGATCTCCGCGCGCACCCCAGTGTTCGAACCTCAAGGGTCTGCCGGAACCCGAAATCCGACACAATATACATGACTTTGCTGTTAGAGTTGCAACTAGAGGAGGTAAAATGACTCAGGAACCATTTTATCCTGAGGGACACCCTAAAAGAATTGAACAAGATTCACAAAGAGCTAACACTAGTGCACCAAGTCCTTCTAGAAAGAAAAAAATGATAGGACTTTGCATACCTCTAGTGAACCTGAAATAGAAAAACCTCCTGATAATGATAATGAAGTTTCTATCTCTGATGCTGAAACTCAGTCTGGTAATGAACACTCACCTAATGATTATGAAAAAGATAATTATGAGGTTCATGAAGACTCTCAACCAAGTAATGAAAAAGAACCAGATAATGATGTTGAGATAGAACCACCTGTTGATCTTGATAACCCACAACCTAAAAATAAAAGATATGACAAAAGATACTTTGTGCTAGAAAACACAGTAAAGAAAGAGAACCGTGGGTTCAAAAACCTATGCCTTTTCCACTCAAGTCAACTAAAAAGAATGATGATGAAGAATTTGAACGCTTTGCTAAAATGCTGAGGCCAGTCTTTTTGCGTACTCGCTTGACTGATATCTTGAAAATGCCTCCGCACACAAAATATATGAAAGACATCATCACAAATAAGAGAAAAATATCGGAAGCTGAAATCTCCACTATGCTTGCTAATTACACTTTTAAAGATGGATTACCTAAAAAACTTGGAGATCCGGGAATACCAACTATACCTTGCTCTATCAAAAAGAATTATGTGAAAAATGCTTTGTGTGATTTAGGAGCTGGTGTTAGTGTTATGCCTTTCTCTTTATATAAAAGACTTGACTTGAATAAACTCAAACCTATTGAAATATCTTTGCAAATGGTTGACAAATCAACTGCCATACCTATCGGTATCTGTGAGGATGTGCCCGTTGTTGTTGCTAATGTTACTATTTTGACAAACTTTGTTATACTTGAGATGCCCGAGGACGACAACATGTCGATTATCCTTGGTATAACCTTCTTGAATACTGTAGGGGCTGTTATTGATTGCAATAAAAGCAAGTTCACTTTTCATATTAATGGTAATGAGCATACAGTGCACTTTCCGAAGAAACAATTCCAAGTGAATGGTATTAATGTTATTGAAAAATCTCCGACAATCACTATTGTTCCAAATACCTCTACCTACTTTCAAATAGAAATATGAAATACTTATTGAGGGAGTCCTGGATTAGGGGGTGTCCGGACAGCCGGACTATACCTTCAGCCGGACTCCTGGACTATGAAGATACAAGATTGAAGACTTCGTCCCATGTCCGGAAGGGACTTTCCTTGGCGTGGAAGGCAAGCTTGGTGATACGGATATGCAGATCTCCTACCATTGTAACCGACTTTGTGTAACCCTAACCCTCTCTGGTATCTATATAAACCGGAGGGTTGTAGTCCGTAGGACAACATACACAACAACAATCATACCATAGGTTAGCTTCTAGGGTTTAGCCTCTCCGATCTCGTGGTAGATCTACTCTTGTACTACCCATATCATCAATATTAATCAAGCAGGACGTAGGGTTTTACCTCCATCGAGAGGGCCCGAACCTGGGTAAAACTTCGTGTCCCTTGCCTCCTGTTACCATCCGGCCTAGACGCACAGTTCGGGACCCCCTACCCGAGATCCGCCGGTTCTGACACCGACATTGGTGCTTTCATTGAGAGTTCCTCTATGTCGCCGCCGTCAGGCTCGATGGCTCCTACGATCATCAATAGCGATGCAGTCCAGGGTGAGACCTTCCTCCCCGGACAGATCTTCGTCTTCGGCGGCTTCGCACTACGGGCCAATTCACTTGGCCATCTAGAGCAGATCAAAAGCTATGCCCCTGGCCGTCAGGTCAGATTTGGAAGCTTAAACTACACGGCTGACATCCGCGGGGACTTGATCTTCGACGGATTCGAGCCACTGCCGAGCGTGCCGCACTGTCACGACGAGCATGATCTAGCTCTGCCGCCGAACAGTGCCCTGGAGGCCACACCCGCATCGGCTTCGACCCTTAATTCGGAGCCAACTGCGCCGATCGAGGATGGTTGGTTGGACGCCACCTCGGAGGCTGCGATCCCAACGGCGATCGAGCCGAACACCAGCCCCGCACTCTGCGAGACTCGTGACTCCAAGGAGCCGGACTCCGAACCCTCCGCACCCCTGCCGATCGAATCCGATTGGGCGCCGATCATGGAGTTTACTGCCGCGGACATCTTTCAGCACTCGCCTTTCAGCGATATTTTGAAGACACTGAAGTCTCTCTCTTTATCAGGAGAGCCCTGGCCGGACTACGGTCAGCAAGGTTGGGATACGGATGATGAAGAAATTCAAAACCCACCCACCACCCACTTTGTAGCCACTGTCGATGATTTAACCGACATGCTCGACTTCGACTCCGAAGACATCGACGGTATGGATGCCGATGAAGAACCAGTGCCTATTAGGACCTGGAAAGCCACCTCGTCATATGACATATACATGGTGGACACCCCAAAAGAAGGAGATGGCGATGGAACAGCGGAGGATGACCCCTCCAAGAAATAGCCTAAGCGCCGGCGTCAGCGGCGCCGCTCAAAATCCCGCCAAAACAAATACGGTGATTCCAGCACGGGAGATAATAATACTCCGGAAAGTGCCGAACAAAACCCCCTCCAGCAAGATTTAGCATAGGAGGATGGAGAAACCAGCCCTCATGAGAGAGCGGCAGACAGAGAGGTCGAGGACGATAATTATATGCCTCCCTCCGAAGATGAGGCAAGCCTCGACGACGACGAATTCGTCGTGCCAGAGGATCCCGTCGAGCAAGAGTGTTTTCAACGCAGGCTTATGGCCACGACAAGAAGCCTCAAGAAAAAACAACAACAACTTAGAGCTGATCAAGATTTGCTAGTCGACAGATGGACTGAAGTCCTTGCGGCCGAAGAGCATAAACTCGAACGCCCCTCCAAGAGCTACCCAAAGCGCAGGCTGCTACCCCGATTAGAGGAGGAAGCACTTAAACCTACATCACCTGCACTCGATACGGCTGATCGGCCACCTCGTGGCCGCGACAGAGAGGCCTCTTGGCCCTCCACTCAAGCCGCACCCTGTACCAAGGCGCGGGAAAATGCGCCGGACCTGCGAGATATGTTGGAGGACAAGGCAAGGCAAACAAGATCGATCTACGGATCGCGTGGGCGCCCCACGACTCGAGACGGTAACCGTCATGCCGGCCACAAATTCGGCAGGGCCGAACACAGTAGACAAAGCTCATTGGAGCTACGTTGTGATATAGCCCAGTACAGAGGCGCCGCACACCCACTATGCTTCACAGACAAAATAATGGATCATCAAATCCCCGAGGGTTTCAAACCCATAAATATCGAATCATATGATGGCACAACAGATCCTGCGGTATGGATCGAGGATTATCTCCTTCATATCCACATGGCCCGTGGCGATGATTTCCACGCCATCAAATACCTCCCACTCAAGCTTAAAGGACCAGCTCGGCATTGGCTTAACAGCTTGCCAACAGGATCAATCAGTTGTTGGGAGGACCTGGAAGCCGCATTCCTCGACAATTTCCAGGGCACTTATGTGCGACCCCCAGACGCCAATGACCTAAGTCATGTAATTCAGCAGCCAGAGGAATCGGCCAGGCAATTCTGGACATGGTTCCTAACAAAGAAAAATCAAATAGTCGACTGTCCGGACGCTGAGGCCCTAGCAGCCTTCAAGCACAATATCCGTGACGAGTGGCTTGCCCGACACCTTGGACAGGAAAAGCCAAAGTCTATGGCAGCATTCACGACACCCTTGACCCGCTTTTGCACGGGAGAAGACAGCTGGCTTGCTCGTAGCAACAATATGACCAAGAACCCTGGTAATTCGGATACTAGGAACAGTAGTGGCAGGTCGCGTCGCAACAAGCAGAAGCGCCGCATTAACGGCGACAATGCTGAGGATACGACAGTTAATGCCAGATTCAGAGGCTCTAAAGCCAGTCAGCGGAAAAAGCCATTCAAAAGGAATCCTAGGGGCCCGTCCAGTTTGGACCGTATACTCGTCCGCTTGTGCCAGATACATGGCACCCCCGAAAAGCCGGCCAATCACACCAACAAGGATTGTTGGGTGTTCAAGCAGGCAGGCAAGTTAAATGCCGAAAATGAAGACAAGGGGCTGCATAGCGATGACGACGAGGAGCCCCGGCCGCTGAACAATAGTGGACAGAAGGGTTTGCCCCCACAAGTGCGGACGGTGAACATGATATACGCAACCCACGTCCCCAAAAGGGAGCGGAAGCGCGCGTTAAGGGACGTATACGCGGTAGAGCCAGTCGCCCCAAAGTTCAACCCATGGTCCTCCTGCCCGATCACCTTTGATCGAAGGGACCATCCCACTAGCATCCGTCATGGCGGATTCGCCGCATTGGTTCTAGACCCAATTATTGACGGATTTCATCTCACTAGAGTCCTTATGGACGGCGGCAGTAGCCTGAACCTGCTTTACTAGGATACAGTGCGGAAAATGGGCATAGATCCCTGAGGATTAAGCCCACAAAAATGACCATTAAAGGCGTAATACCAGGTGTAGAGGCCAACTGTACAGGCTCAGTCACACTTGAAGTGGTCTTCGGATCTCCGGATAATTTCCAAAGCGAGGAGTTAATCTTCGACATAGTCCCATTCCGCAGTGGCTATCACGCACTGCTCGGGCGAACCACATTCGCCAAGTTCAATGCGGTACCGCACTATGCATACCTTAAGCTCAAGATGCCAGGCCCTCAAGGAGTAATTACGGTCAATGGAAACACCGAACGCTCCCACCGAACAGAGGAGCACACGGCGGCCCTTGCAGCGGAAGTACAAAGCAGCCTCTCCAGGTAGTTCTCCAGTCCGGCCATTAAACGACCGGACACCGTCAAGCGCGCCCGGAGTAACCTACAACAAGACCGCCTGGCATGATCCGAGCAGGCATAGCAATGCGGCCCCAACCCCAGCCCTCGCAAAAATGCGACACCAGTACTTCGCGTACATAACTACGCTCTAGAAATACCATGGGTACAGGGGGAGGGGCACCATCACGGCACGCCCGAAACACGGCTTAAACCGCACCAGGGGCTGCCGATTTTTTAATTTTCTCTCACTTTCAGGACTCCACTCTTTGGAAGGCCTGTTCGGCAGTTCAATTGCCGCACAAACGATGCAAGAACCAGGGAAGCAGACAAGCCACGCCGCATTACGGAACTCCCAGGTGGTCTCTATCACGAGCAGTATACCTGTTTCACATACTATTCCGCAGCTTGCCCCTGGAACGGACATGTTACATAGTCCAACCTTTTGCTTATCGCATTATTTGTATCGTTCTACTTTGATCGCAGCCCTCTTTAATAAACAGTGCATATCTTTTGTCTATTTTTGCATTACTCTTATATATATATATATGTTCCTTAACGACATATTGCACCCGTACACTTTGGTACGGCCTAAATACGCCAGGGGCTTTAGCACCCCTCAATATGGTGTGAGAAGTCCGAACAATTTAACAAGTGCGGCACCCCGAACTTATAGCATTATATGCATCGGCTCCGAATCATGTCTTGGGTCAATAGTTGGGTTTGCCCGACTCCTATGTTTTGGTGCCTTACGTTCCGCTATATTGGCTAAGGTAGCACTAGGAGAACCACTGCGATTGTGCCCCAATTGAGCTGGGTCGAGCACCTCAGTGGAGAAACCTAAAACTGACTGTCATGATGAAGCGAGAGCTGGTCGCTGTTCGAGAGGTTTTTCGAGTCCCTAACGACTTATGCCGCTTAGAGCGAGGAGCCGGCTCTGTCTGGCCAAGGCGTGGCTAGCGCCCCGAACTCGGTCTTCCGAATACCAGGGGCTTCGCCGAAATTTAAAATTATAGAATTCTATGGCTAAGTGAGAGTGTTCACGCATTATAGTCCGATTGCCTTGTTCGTTGGGCTGAGCGCCTCCCTCGAAGGACCCAAACATGGGAAAAAGAGCGCTTAGGTTTATCCCCAAACACCCCAGCACTAGCGGCACGGGGGCAGAAGCCGACGACTTGCCATCTCTCAGAATTGATAAACAGCTGCACAGAAGGTAATATTTTAAATTCCAACAGCATTGCTTAGCGCATATGAACAAGTTTTCAGCGCACAGGACAAAACGAGCAAGTTTCACTAAAAAATTACATCCCTAGAACATTCCTCCGCCACAAGGCAGGCACCCTTCAAAACATCCTTATAATAATTCTCGGGCTTGCGATGCTCTTTCCCCGGCGGTGGCCCATCCTTCACAAGCTTCTCAGCATCCAGCTTGCCCCAGTGCACCTTAGCACGGGCAAGGGCCCTACGGGCACCTTCAATGCAGACGGAGCACTTGATGACTTCGAGCCTTGGACAGGCCTCCACCAGCCGCTGCTCCAGGCCACAGCCGAACTATGAGACCCTTCATGGCCTGTTCGGCCGCCTTGTGGAGCTCGACCAGTTGCTTCAGCTGGTCGCTCAGGGGCACGGGGTGTTCGGCCTCAGCATACTGAGACCAGAACACCTTCTCTGTTGAGCTGCCCTCCTCGGCTCGATAGAATGCGGCGGCATCGGACACACTCCGGGGAAGATCTGCGAACGCTCCTGGAGAGCTCCGGATTCGGGTAAGTAACAAGTAACTCACGTTTATGTGTTTGCTTTGCATAAAGAATGCCTTACCCGCCGCTAACTTCTTCACCTCATCCAACTCCTGGAGGGTCTTCTGGGATTCGGCCTTGTCAGACTTGGCATTTTCAATAGCCACCGCGAGCTCGGACGCTCGCGTCTTTGAGTCAAGCTCCAAACTCTCATGTTTTTCCATGAGAGCCTGGAGCTCTTGCCGTACCTTGCCAACCTCGGCCTCATACTTCTCCCGCTCGGTGCGCTCCGAGGCCGCCCTGTTCTCGGCCTCGACCAGCGCTTGCTTAAGGGTCGCCACCTCAGATGTGGCCCCTACAATAGCCACGACAATCCTGTCATTTTTTGCAATTGCACCTTTTTATATATATTTAAACAAGGTATTTCTTACCTTCATTGTCCTCGAGCTGCTTCTTGGCACGCCCGAGCTCTTGCTTGGACCGCTCGAGGTTCTGCTTTAGCGTGTCCACTTCCGCAGTCAGTGCGGCGGACGCAAGCAGAGAAGCATGCACACACATATTGACTCCTTTTTGTTAGACTCCTGTGAATTTATTTGATCCTCTATTCGACTTTTCTTCCCGAATGCCAAACAGAGCATCAGGGGCTACTGTCTATGCGGTAATATTATTTACACATTCTTTACTTACCTCAAAGCCTGTTAAAAGGCTAGTACAAGCTTCAGTCAGTCCGCTCTTGGTGGATTGAACCTTCTGGACCACTGCACTCATAATGGTGCGGTGCTCCTCGTCGATGGAGGCGCCTTGGAGCGCCTCCAACAGATTGTCCGGCGCCTCCGGTTGGACGGGGGTCACCGGCACGGTGGGCTTGCTCCTCTTGGAAGGAGGTCCCCCACCAGACTGTGGAACCTTTGAAGGTTCCGGAGCGGTGTCCGGCCTAGAGCCGGACTTGGAGCCCTAGGGGGTTTCATCCCCTTTACTCCTGGAGTCCGGGAGGTCGCCTTGCGGCGCCTCCAGGACCACCTCCTCTCGGCTTGGAACCTGTTGGGATAACACTTCGGTGTCGTCCGTAGGGCGGGGGGAGGAAGCCGTCGGAAGCGAGTTCACATCCGGCGAGTCCAGTGAGCCGCTCGACGATGCATCGAGCCGGTCTTTGGGTGGGCTGCATAAACATATTCGACATAAGGGAAAGCTGTGCAATAAACGAATACTATGAATTACTCTGGTATCCGGATACTTATGATTTTGCCAGGGGCTTGGCCCTGGGCGCCCACTCCTCTCCGCCGTCGTCGGCATCGGTGGGGTAGTCCGGAGGAAGGGTTTTCCCCTTCTTGGACCCTCCGGCCTCCCCAGAGAGGGCGGCCTTCCTTTTCTTCTCTCCTCCCGCTGGAGGGGGAGAGGTCTCTTCTTCTTCGTCCTCGTCTTCACGAGAGGAATGCGCCTCGGAACCGTCGGATGACAGATCCGACACCTCCTGGCGTCGGGCACTCTTTCGAGTCCCCGTGGCCTTTTTCGTGGCCTTCTTCTCCGGCACCACATAGGGTGCCGGAACCAGCAGCTTCGCCAAGCGAGTGTCCGCTGGGCCTTCGGGCAAAGGAGCCGAACAGTGATCTGTCCGGACGTCACCTGCCAATCCTGTCAAAGGTAAGGGAGCTTAGATCCCACATGGAGTCAAACTATGAAAAACTGATACCCTGTAAAAGGAAAAAAAAGCTTACCGCATGAGCGTGACACTGCGTACTGAATCCGCGATCCTCGGTAGCGGATGCGGGGGCCTCGGCGCCCTTGAAAAGCACCTTCCAGGCATCTTCGTACGTCGTGTTGAAGAGCCTGCTCAGAGTTTGGTGCCACGCCGGGTCGAACTCCCACAGGTTGAAAGCCCGTTGTTGACACGGGAGGATCAGGCGGATGAGCATAACTTGGACTACGTTGGCAAGCTTAATCTTCTTGTCCACCAGGGTTTGGACGCATGTTTGGAGTCCGGTCAGCTCTCCTTTTTTACCCCACGACAGGCCCGTCTCCTTCCAGGAGGTGAGCCACGTAGGGGGTCTGGATCGAAACTCGGGGGCTGCGACCCATTCGGGGTCGCGCGGCTCGGTGATGTAAAACCACCCCGATTGCCACCCCTTCAGGGTCTCCACAAAGGAGCCCTCGAGCCATAAGACGTTGGCCATCTTGCCCACCATGGCACCTCCGCACTCCGCCTGGTTGCCGCACACCACCTTCGGCTTGACATTGAAAGTCTTGAGCCATAGGCCGAAATGGGGGCGGATGCGGAGGAAAGCCTCGCACACGACGATAAACGCCGAGATGTTGAGGACAAAGTTCGGGGCCAGATCATGGAAATCCAGGCCATAGTAGAACATGAGCCCTCGGACAAATGGGTGAAGAGGGAAGCCCAGTCCGTGGAGGAAATGGGGGAGGAACACCACCCTCTCATGGGGCCTAGGGGTGGGGATGAGCTGCCCCTTTTCAGGAAGCTGGTACGCAATGTCGTTAGACAAGTATCCGACCTTCCTCAGTTTTCTGATGTGTCCCTCCGTGACGGAGGAGACCATCCACTTGCCTCCCGCTCCGGACATGGCTGGAGAAGGTTGAGGTGGGGAGTGCGGACTTGGGTGCTGGAGCTCGAGTGCGCGAGAATGGATAAGCAAGGGAGGAAGAAGGCGTAGGTGAAAAGGTGGATCCTTATCCCCTTATATGGGTGGACGCAACTACGTGTCCCCACCAGCCTGGTAAAACTCGCTTATCTCCAAGCACCGTAATCAATGGCGCGGTTGGGTTACCCACGCCCGTATTGATGATAATCCCGTAATAAGGGGACACGATCTCTGCTTTAACAAGACGTGCCAAGGAAACCGCCTCGCATGACGCGCCGAGGTGGGATAATGAAAGACTCGGATAAAGGCTTGGCCGTGGTGTGTCACACTATGGAATACGTCAGCAGATTAGATTTGTGTAAATATTATTCTCTCTATGGCAATATGTGGAAACTTATTTTGTAGAGCCGGACACTATCTTTGTGTTCAAAATCTTCTATGAAGTACTTGGAGGAGGAACCCGCCTTGCAATGCCAAAGACAATCTGCGCGCCGGACTCGTCGTCATTGAAGCCTGGTTCAGGGGCTATTGAGGGAGTCCTAGATTAGGGGGTGTCCGGACGGCCGGACTATACCTTCAGCCGGACTCCTGGACTATGAAGATACAAGATTGAAGAGTTTGTCCCATGTCCGGAAGGGACTTTCCTTGGCGTGGAAGGCAAGCTTGGCGATACGGATATGCAGATCTCCTACCATTGTAACCGACTTTGTGTAACCCTAACCCTCTCCGGTATCTATATAAACCGGAGGGTTTTAGTCCGTAGGACAACATACACAACAACAATCATACCATAGGTTAGCTTCTAGGGTTTAGCCTCTCCGATCTCGTGGTAGATCTACTCTTGTACTACCCATATCATCAATATTAATCAAGCAGGACGTAGGGTTTTACCTCCATCGAGAGGGCCCGAACCTGGGTAAAACTTCGTGTCCCTTGCCTCCTGTTACCATCTGGCCTAGACGCATAGTTCGGGACCCCCTACCCGAGATCCGCCGGTTCTGACACTGACACTTATTGTTGGGGAAATGCATATCCCCATTGAGGTAACTTAGTGATTTATGAAAGTTCTTCGGTTTCATGCTAATCGAAAGTGGTTGTTAATAAGACTTGATCAACCTTATTAATGGCTCATTTTTGAATAGTATGAAGTTGATGAATTTAGTAAGCACTACTTTCCGTCCCTACTTTTTATTCTCTGCTTTTATTACTTAAATAAAATAAAATGCCATGTTTTGTCTGTTTTCTGAATTTCCCATGCAATAAAAAATGACCCAAAAATAAAAGTTTTCAGAATGCCCTGAAAATTTTATACGTTTTTTTTTCTGAATATTTGAGAATTTTTGGTGCAAATAACATCAGAGGGAGGTGCACCAGGTGGGCACAACCCACCTGGGCGTGCCAGGACCCCCAGGCGCGCCCTGGTGGGTTGTGGTCCCAATGTGGGCCCCTCACTTACCTCTTCATCCCACATCATCACTTACCTCCAGAAAAAAATCTCAATTGCTCTGTCTCCCGTGTTCTTGAGCTCAAACCCGCGGATTTTGATCTCTTTGCTCGAAGCTCCATTTCTGAAACTGTTTCAGGGGATTGTTGCTTGGTATGTGACTCCACCATTTGTCCAATTAGTTTTTGTTTTAGTGGTTTATACTTTGAATAATTATCTACTCTTGGTGATGCTGTAGATGTGTTTGCATGTTGAATTCTTAGTGTTCTAAGTAGTTTGAATGCTTGCTATGGCCTCTATGTATCCCTATGAGTAGTTGCTATCAATCTTACAAAGTTTGGTTGACAATTTTTTGTCACTCCAAATTTTTTATTTTCAGAAAATTGTACGCGGACATGAATATCTTCAGGAAGTTTGGCTCTAAGAAGAACTCCAAGGTTATTACTGGGGAGTCTTCCGACAATGATCTCCACCCTCGGAGGTTGGCAGAAGTATGGCAGTGCGAATGGCCGCACACCCCGTTCCTGGAAGAGGCTGGAATTCTTGAGGAGTTCACGCAATATACTGCTAATGCCAGCCTCACTGACTTCATCGCAGATGAGTGTGACCAGCACCACATCCTCACAAACGTCTTTGTTTAGAGCTTTACTTTCTTGCCTAGAAATAATCCTCCTGAATTGAGCTTTAATTTATATGCTGAAAACCATTAGATACCACTTACTGGGTTTTGTGACATATGCATGATCCCGTCTGATGGGATGTTGGCTGAGCCTAGGTTGGTTGGGTTTGAGAATTTTTATCGCACTCTGACAGTGGGTGATGAGAGAGGAGTGTCAGACACTACGGCTGCTAGCATACACTTTCCCGCCATACATTATTTTGCTTTATTTGTTGCCAAGTGCTTGCTTGCTAGAAAGAAAGTAGGTGCGCTTAGTTTTACGTCGAGCACTAGAGGGCGAAAATACCTATAGCTTGGGAGCTAATGTGGCTCGTCGCCTCCATCTTAATAAATGATAGGGTGAAATACATGGTGGGAATTATGCTACTCGTTTGGCGGCTCACTTCGAGGTTGAGATACACCCTCATGATTTCCCTTTGGCCAAAGTTTACCTAGACCGTGCCGCCATGGATCACCACCATTTTACAGATATAGAATCTCCTCACATCCCTATTCCGTATAACCTGGTTTTTAATGTGAGGACTCGTGATGTTATTCCATTGCCTGCTCCTGCTTTGTTTGATTCTGCTGTCAGGGGCGGATATAGGATTATGCCTGCAGATACCATCACCTACCGGAACGCTCAGGCTGCTGCGGAAGCGGCACAACAGGCACCCCAGCACTGGGACGAGTGGATGCCTGCTCCTCAGCACCCCTTGTAACGACCTGACCCAAAATGGATCGAAGTCTCTGTGCTTAAGTGTCATCCCTGGATCGGTATGCTGACACACACAATACTCGAGGTATTATAACAGAGTTCAATCACACTTTATTACATTGAGGTTCTCAAAAGAGTATTTATTACAATAATATGGCTAAGGACCATCTAAATAAAAATAACTGCGGAAGCTTCAAAGGTAAATGAGTCCATCCAACTCCACGGCAAACTGAGTGTAGAACAATGACCTATTGCACCTTTAATCTTCGTCAGAAAAGTCTGCAACATGAGACGTTGCAGCCGTGTAGGCCAGCACATGGAATATGCTGGCAATTTCACACTATAGAATAATAATGAAAAAAAACTATCTATATATGCAAATTTAGCTTGTGGAGGCTCTAAGTTTAATTTTTGCATAAAGCAAATTTTACCCTACAACAAAGGAATATTTTTTTAATTACTACTAAGTTAAAATGCCATTACTGAGAAGGTTCCTCCAACTCAATCCCAAAATTCCCAAGTTATTAGTAACCCAATAATTTCATTAAATAGAGTGATGAGATCAACCAATAATTCACTTCTAGGTACTCAAATTGTCCATAACCGGGGACACGGCTAATCATGATTAGTTTGTACACTCTGCAGAGGTTTGCGCACTTTTGCCCACAAGACTCGACCACCTCCATGATTGGAAGATCGAGACATAGCCTTTCTGAAGTATTTCCTCCAAACCCTGGGTAGACCGGTACACCTACTTTCCCCTACATCAGCTAGTCTACCACGGAAAGAGGTCACACAACTTACTCAACTATGCCAGAGCCCATAATGGCTTGTGGCTGCACACAGAAGTTTCTAGGCATGAAATATTTTATGACCCCTTTGAGCCTAGGTGGTGGACCTAGGGTAATCACACGGGTACTCTGGGATTTCCCTTGGGCAAGCACTGGTTACTCCAGGTGCCCCCACTAGTAGAAAACAGGGCTATGGTCCAGGTCGGCTCAGCCCATTAGTCCCGGTTCAGTCTAGAACCGGGACCAATGTGGGCATTGGTCCCGGTTCGTGAGCCCAGGGGGCCGGCCGGGCCACGTGGGCCATTGGTCCCGGTTCGTCTGGACCTTTTGGTCCCGGTTGGTGGGACGAACCGGGACCAATGGGCCTCGCTCCTGGCCCACCACCATTGGTCCCGGTTGGTGGCTTGAACCGGGACCAAAGGCTTCCCTTTAGTCCCGGTTCATGTCATCAACCGGGACCAATGAGGTACCTATATATACCCCCTCGCGCAAGAGCAGAGCACAGTGCTCTGTTTTTTCTGGCCGAGGGGGAGAGGGCTTTGTGGTGCTCTAGCTCACCTCCTATGCACATGAGGTGTTCGATGGAATGCCCGAGCCACACTACTTAAGCTTTCTCCTCTCGAAGCTCGACCTCCAAGCTCCATTTTCCTCGAGATTTGTCTAGATTTAGCGGTCCGTCACGCCCCGTCCCCGTCTTCACCGCCGTCGATCACCCGTGCCGATCTCATCACCGACACCACCGTGGTGAGCCTCTTGTTCTTATCTTCTTTCTGAAAGGAAAAATATTCTTACTTGTATGTTTAGATAGATACTTGTATCATTTTCTTACATTTATTATTGCATCTTATATAGTGCGATGGTTTTGGTATCCGCCCCCGTCGGCCCTCGTCCTGTCTATGATTCGGATTTGGTATGTATATTATCTTTATAACTATTGGTTCATTTATTGTTTATGAAAATTATGCCGACCAACGTGACATAGATTTTATTTATCTAGGATGTATGTGAATCGGAAATGCCAACCGACCCTATTGTCGAGAGGTTAAATTTAGTTGAAGAAGAAAACAATTTGTTGAAGGAAAAAATAAAAAAAATTGAGGAGGAGAAGATGATATTGGAGTTGCATGTTGCGGATGTCGTTGATGATCACAAGATCAAGATGGACGCAATGCGCTTGAAGATTAGAAATATTAGAAAATATGCCATTCATACCGAGGCTTGGTATCATTATGCCGTTGGATCAATTGTTACCTTGGTTGCGATTATGATCGCATTTGTTTTCGCATTGAAATGTTTTACATAGTTTCAATGTATGGTTTAATTAATTAGATGCTCTGGAGAGCTATATGTTGTTAGATGAGAACTATGTATGCACTTTGGTTTTAATGTGATGATGAACTTCTATTAATTTGGACACTTAATTATATATAATGCACGCAGATGAACCGACAATGGATGTACGGTGACAGACACACCCGCGAGTACATTAAGGGCGTGCATGAGTTTCTCTATGCGGCTGAGGCAAACAAGCAGAATGGTTTTATGTGTTGTCCATGCACTGAATGTGGGAATACGAGGTCTTACTCTAACCAGAAAATCAATTAAAATATTATGTTATGATCAACTAAAATAAAACTATAATATTCTTCAATAGCAAAAAGAATATAATTTTTGTGACCTAAAATCAAACTATAAGTATTTAATTGTAAGTATAAATAAAAAATAAATAGCAAAGAAGAAGAAAAAATTCTATTTTTATAGTAAAGTTATTCATAAACTAGTGATTCACACAAATTTTATAAAATTCAAATTTAAACTATTCAAAAATTTAAAACTAATGGCACTAACAGAAAGTTTATAAATTTTGTGACCTAAAATCAAAAAGAAATCACTAAAAAACTATAAGTATTTAGTTGTAAGTATAAATAAAAAATAAATAGAAAAAAATTCTATTTTTATAGTAAAGTTATTCATAAACTAGTGATTCACACAAATTTTTAAAAATTCAAATTTAAACTATTCAAAATTTAAAACTAATGGCACTAATAGAAAGTTTATAATTTTTGTGACCTAAAAGCAAAAAGAAATCACTAAAAAACTGTAAGTATTTAGTTTTAAGTAGAAATAAAAAAATAAAAAACCAAAAAAATGTAGAAATAAAAAAGAAAAAACTAAAAAAATGCCACCTACTGGGCCTCCACGGCCTGAATACGACTAGAAACCCTACATGGGCCAGGATTCAGGCCCGCAGAGGCCCAATAGGCCCATAGGCAGTAACAAGTTTAGGCCCGAAAGCCTGCATTAGAGAGGAGCTCGAATGGGGAGGCACAACAGCGCTTATAAACAAGTGCCGGCGCCCTTCAGCTAGCGATGTGGGACTAAACTTCAGCTAGCGATGCAGCACAAGGCCATTGGTCCCGGTTGGTGGCACCAACCGGGACTAAAGGGGGCATT
>NC_041390.1:448120896-448149588 GCF_002162155.2 Triticum dicoccoides | reverse complement strand
ATTCTATTTTTTCTTCTTCTCCTCTATTCCTTTCTTCTTCTCCTCTTTTTTTTCTTCTTTTTTTTCTTCGATCTTCTCCCCCTCCCGATAGGAAAGTTTTATATAGAAAGTTACAATTTTAGAAAAGTTTTATATATGCAAAAATTACAATTTTAGAAAAAGAAGGATAGGAAAGAAGAAAATAAGAAGAGGAAAGAAAGAAGAAGAGGAGAGGAAAAGAAGAGGAGAAATAAATAAGAAGAAGAAAAAAGAAGAAAAAGAAGAGGAGAAGGAAGAAAGGAATAGTGGAGAAGAAGAGAAAATAGAATAGGGTTGGGAACTAGGGTAGAGGGTCGAGGGTCGTTAAGGGGTCAAGGGTCGAGGGTTTCAGGGTCGAGGGTTCGAGGGTTCGAGGGTTCTATAGGTTCGAGGGTCGAGGGTTCCAGAAGGGTCGTCTAGGGGTCGAGGGTTCCAGGGTCGTCGAGGGTTCGAGGGGTCGAGGATCGCCGAGGGGTCGAGAGAGGTTTCCTAGTGTCAAAGTATTGAAGAAATCCATGCCTTCATCATTAGCCGGAAGTAACCAGGGCATGTTGGTACGAAGTTCTGCAAAGTTGTTCTGGAATGGAGTCTCGGATAGAATAATCCGCCTTTTGGTACGAATTCAGAAAAGGCCTTCCAAATAGCGATATTCGGAAGGCTCTTTCTGAACTTTGTACCAAAAGGCGAATTATCCTATCTGGGACTCCGTTCCAGAACAACTTTGAAGAGCTTCGTACCATCATGCACATGTTACTTTCGCCTAATGATGAAGACATGGTTTTGTTGAATCCTTTGACACTAGGCAACCTCCCGACCCCTCGGCGATCCTCTCGAACATGAGAGGAAGAAGAGGGTCGTCTAGGGGTCGAGGGTTCTAGGGTCGTCGAGGGTTCGAGGGGTCGAGGATCGCCGAGGGGTCAAGAGAGGTTTCCTAGTGTCAAAGTATTGAAGAAATCCATGCCTTCATCATTAGCCGGAAGTAACCAGGGCATGTTGGTACGAAGTTCTGCAAAGTTGTTCTGGAATGGAGTCCCGGATAGAATAATCCGCCTTTTGGTACGAATTCAGCAAAGGCCTTCCAAATAGCGATATTCAGAAGGCTCTTTCTGAACTTTGTACCAAAAAGCGAATTATCCTATCTGGGACTCCGTTCCAGAACAACTTTGAAGAGCTTCGTACCATCATGCACATGTTACTTTCGCCTAATGATGAAGACATAGTTTTGTTGAATCCTTTGACACTAGGCAACCTCTCGACCCCTTGGCGATCCTCTCGAACATGAGAGGAAGAAGAGGGTCGTCTAGGGGTCGAGGGTTCCAGGGTCGTCGAGGGTTCGAGGGGTCGAGGATCGCCGAGGGGTCGAGAGAGGTTTCCTAGTGTCAAAGTATTGAAGAAATCCATGCCTTCATCATTAGCCGGAAGTAACCAGGCCATGTTGGTACGAAGTTCTGCAAAGTTGTTCTGGAATGGAGTCCCGGATAGAATAATCCGCCTTTTGGTACGAATTCAGCAAAGGCCTTCCAAATAGCGATATTCGGAAGGCTCTTTCTGAACTTTGTACCAAAAAGCGAATTATCCTATCTGGGACTCCGTTCCAGAACAACTTGCAGATTACCTGCCCGACGAAGTACATTATGAACCCATGGACATGCAGATACAAAGATACGAGTACGGGAAGCCTCTCGTCAAAGATGAAAGATCTCTATCAACGATGATGCGAAGATTGCATGATTGGTACTTGAAAATCTGCAGAGACTCTGGGGGAGGAGTACTTTGTATGTGAAAGTTAAAAAGGAGCATGACCTCATTGGAATTGATCTGTTGCCTGTTCCATTTGAGGAGTTCTATCAGTTTTTCAATCAATTGGCCCTCGATAAAACAACGGTCGCCTGCTACTGTCTGTAAGTAGTACTACTTCTGTCATTAAGTTTCTCTATATAGCTTAGCTCTTTCATTGCATGTATTTATAATCATCCTCGCTATATTATGCAGATTGAAGATCGCCGAATTGAAGAAAATACAAGTCGGTGATATTGGGTTCATTAACACATATCTCATAGATGCAACTCAGGTTAAACTTCATGCCGCAGCTACCGAGGCCAACTTGCTACGATTGTTCGTAATAAATCAAAACAAAGATATAATACTCTTTCCTTACAACTTCAGGTGAGTGTTACTGTCTTGTGCGTATTCGGTTTCCCTTATATATTAGTCAAGGTTATAGTAATGTAATTCATGAGTTATGCATGCGTGTGCAGTTTCCACTATATTCTCCTAGAGATTAAGCTTGAGCAGGGACTAGTAACCGTCTTAGACTCAAAACGAAAAGATCCCCAGGACTATGCAGACATGACTCAAATACTCTAGAAGTAAGTTAAATCGATCATTATCCACCATATCAGCAACTTTGTTCATTTCCTGATATCAAGTAATTGTTTTCTTTGTCCGGCAGGGTTTGGAGAAAATTCACCAAAACAGTTCCGGGACTGCCGAAGGAGCTGGAATTTAGACACCCGAAAGTAAGTACTATAGTAGCATGTTCCGCACATCTCCTAGTGATTCAAGCGCTAGTTTCATCAATACCATTTAGCATTCTTGCTTATTAGTTTGATTGACCTCTATTTCTTGTAAAGTGGTTGTGGCAGGAACAAGGGAATGATTTCTATGGATACTACATCTGCGAGTCCATCCGCCACATGACCTGTGAGCAGGGCGGGTACTCTAACGAACAATATGAAGTACGTAAATAACAACATTCACAATTTTATTTTATTACCATCATTTGTGTTGAGTTTCATTCATTCATATATATATGTATTGACCCCCTTCTTCTAATTAGATGTTTCGGAAGCGGGATGAACTCCTAGCACCAGCTCGCATGCGAGCAATTCAAGAGGAATTGGCGGCATTCTTTCTTGACCACGTGATCCCTGAAGACGGAGAATTCTATGTGGACCCTGAGTCCGTATGATTATATTTGTGAGAGATAATTATTGTATATATGTAGCCGGTAGTGTCAGATAGATATACGAGAACTTGTTGTTCGACCAATCTCTCGGAGAAGGAGAGGTGGTCGATATCACTTCTCTCTGTATGCATATATGTTCATGACGATCTTCTGTTTCCTTCGTTTGCTTACTAGCTAGCCAGCATGTCTAGTCCTCTCTATACGTATGTATAGTACGTAGCGTCGACCAAGCACGGACATAAGAGAGGACACTTCTCTCTATTAATTATAGCTAGCTAACACAATATATTAAACACCTAAATTAACCCCCCAAAACCCCCAACCCCCCCCCCTTTTAAAAAAAAACAAAAACCCCAGCCACAGAAATGCTGACGCGTGGATGCCTATTGGTCCCGGTTGATGCCACCAACCGGGACCAAAGGGTCTCCTGACTGGGCTCTGCGCACTGCCCACGTGGAGGCCCATCAGTCTGGATTGAACCGGGACTAAAGGGTCGGGGCATTAGTACCGACACTTTAGTCCCGGTTCAGGAACCGGGACTAAAGGCCCTTACGAACCGGGACTATAGGCCCTTTTTCTACCAGTGCCCATACAATCCACCTAGATGTGTATTAAAGTTGCCACCTTATGTTGTCCCAAAATTATTATCTCTCACAACTTGCATGGATCACACATACCAATCCCCGTCTACGAGCATGGCTAAGCAATATAAGATATAACAAATATTCCCGGGGTGATCAAAGGTCATAGGTTCCTACCACAAGAACTACAAAGCATAACCACATGCCCCCAAACCTACTCATGCAATCTTTGAGGGTGAAACTAATGCATAGTAAAAACTGGGTATTGAAAATTATGATCGAAGTGTAAGCTTGCCTTGCTGACATTTGTTGAACTGTAAAGATTCGTATAGCAAGCTTCGCACTCCGGATGATCTAGCGTAAGCAAGCAATAACATACATAAGCATACAAGCAAAGATCCAAAAAGAAAACAAAAGAAAGACTTTGAAAAACTCCAAAACAACCAAATAAAGTTTCTGTACATAACATAATTTTTATAGCAGCAAAAATATGTGTGTTTGGGTCTAACAGAAAGTACACGTTACGAGCTTCGATTTGCAAAAAGAATCACCTAAAACGGAGTTACGAAACTCAATTTATGGCCTAACAAAGTTTGAATTCAAATCTGTTTGAATTCAAATTTTAAAATTTTCAAAAAAATATTTTTCGTTTGGTTCTCTGGGTAGATGGGATTTCTATGAACTAGTAGGAAAAAGAATCAACTAAATTGGATCTATAGACTAAAAGATATACAAGAAAGAAGATTTGGTAAAGAATCTGAATTTGGAAAAAATCCTAAAAAAGAAAAAAATTTGGCCAGAGACAAGTGGTGCTCTGTGATTCGCTGGCTGGGTGCTGTCCGGACTTGTCGCTGGATACAAGGAAGAAGGTGGCTCCGGTGTGCTTCATCGAAGGACGCGTGCGGAACGATGTAGAGGAGGATGAGGTGAACCACTTGAACAAGTTGTGGTGGTAGATTGCTTCCTGTACGCACGGTGAGAGGTTGTCAGAATTCGTGAAGTCCGGCGAGCAATTGGAGAGGTTAGAGAGAGGAAAAAACTCCAGAAGGAGAGGGCTTCAGACGAGGGTTGAGAGGGGCTCCCAGGGGTGCTTTATATAGGGCAGGGGAGGTCCAGAGATGGGTGGGGCGAGATGTGTTAATGGCTGCAGTTTCAAGCACTCATGATGGTCATTATGGTTGTTTTTGAGGTGCACCAGGGGATGGGAGGGGTCAAGGGAGGCGAGGGGGTTCCGTTCAGAGGCGTTTTGGAGCGGGGGAGAGGAAGATGAGGGGAGGAAGAGGTAGAGGCGCCATGGATGAACGTCCTGTCAGTGTTCACGTAGAGAGAGGAGGAAGAAGGAAGCCAACGCATGCTATGGGCCTTAGTGGGAAATTTGGCCCGTGGCTGAGTGGTTTTTTTAATAACAGAAACACTATGGCACCAAAAATACTAATAAATATTAGTCTACAAATGCCAGAAAAAATCACATAATATTATGGTCTTATATATGACCTTCTGAACATTTATCGGGCCTAAAATGCAAGTTTTCAAAAATAAACTTTTTGCTATGCTAATAAAATAAATTGCAAATAAAACTCAACAAATATATTTTGGTTCCAAATTCGATTTGCAATATTTTCTTTTCTGATTTTGAAGAAGTCATTTTATCTTCTCTCTTTATTTTATTTTTGATATAATGGAAATGAATTTTGGTGGAACCAAGTTTGATCCAATTTCCCAACTATGAAAATTCTCAAAAATGGTTTTAGGGAAACTTCCAACTCTCTCTTTTGGTCCTTGAGTTGCTCAAAGTTCCTTGGATCAAAATTCAAATAAAACAAATGGGGCAAAAATGCATAAATCATGGATGCATATGAATGATCTATTTATAAACATCCAAATTGAAAATTGGGATGTTACAAACCTACCCCCCTTAAGATGAATCTCGCCCTCGAGATTCGGGTTGGCTAGCAAAAAGGTGTGGGTGGTCCTGTCGGAGGTCTTCTTCTCGTTCACATGTGGCTTCTTCCTCAGTATGATGACTCCACTGAACCTTGCAAAACTTGATGACCTTGTTGCGGGTAACCCTGCTTGCAGTCTCGAGAATCTTGATGGGCTTCTTCTCATAGGTTAGATCACTATCCAACTATATGGCCTCCAGTGGCACTGCATCTCTTAGAGGAATATCGGCCATCTCTGCATGACACTTCTTCAACTGGGAAACATGAAACACATCATGAACTCCTGACAAGGCTTTTGGTAATTCCAACTTGTAGGCAACTTCACCCATGCGTTCTAAAACTCTGTACGACCCCAAAAATTGTGGTTCTAACTTTCCTTTGACTCCAAGTCGTTTAACTCCTCGAAGTGGCGACACACGCAGATATGCTCTATCTCCGACTTCATAGGTTACCTCCTTGCGTTTAGTATCGGCATAACTCTTCTGTCTGGATTGGGCTATTTTGAGTCTGTCACGGATCAATTTAACTTTCTCCTCTGAATCTCTAATTAAATCTGGTCCGGATAATTTACAGTCTCCAACTTCATCCCACATGAATGGGGTCCTGCACCTCCTTCCGTACAAAGCTTCGAAAGGGGCCATTTTCAAACTAGCTTGATAGCTATTGTTATATGAGAACTCTGCGTAAGGCAAATTATCATCCCAACTAGATCCATAATCTAGCGCACAAGCTCTCAACATGTCCTCCAGAATCTGATAGAGTCTCTCGGTCTGCCCATTTGTCTACGGATGAAAAGCCATACTGAACTCCAGACTGGTACTCAAAGTTTCATATAACTAATGCCAAAACTTTGAGGTAAATTGTGTTCCTCTATCTGATACGATGGTCCTCGGAACTCCATGCAGACATACGATCCTGGTCATGTATATCTTGGCTAACTTAGCACTTGTATATGTGGTTTTCACGGGGATGAAGTGAGCTACCTTAGTCAAGCGATCAACCACTACCCAAATAGAATCATAGCCTGATCGGGTCCTGGGTAATCCTGTAATGAAGTCCATGCCAAGCTTGTCCCACTTCCAATCTGGTATCGGCAAAGGCTAAAGTAATCCTGCTGGTTTCTGGTGCTCTGCCTTAACCCTCTGACATACGTCACATACTGTGACATACTCGGCAATATCCTTCTTCATACCTATCCACCAGAAACTTTCCTTCGATTCCAAATACATCTTGGTGTTGCCCGGGTGTATTGAATAAGGCGAATCATGAGCCTCTTGAATAATCAATTTCCTGATTTCTGGGTCATTTGGCACATAAATACGCTGCTCAAACCATAAGGTTCCATGTTCATCCTCACGAAATCCACCTGCCTTTCCTTGGTTCATCCTTCCCTTTATATGCGCAATACCTTTGTCTAACTTCTGGGCTTCTCGGATCTTTCCCAACAAAGTGGATTGAATTTCCATTGCGACAACAAAACATCGTGGTACTATCTCCAATCGAAGATCTCTGAGATCATCAATTAACTCCTGAGGCAATCCTCTTGTTGTGAGGGTATTAACATAGCTCTTGCGGCTCAGTGCATCTACCACAACATTGGCCTTTCCTGGGTGATAGTGCAATTTCATGTCATAATCCTTTATGAGCTCCAACCATCTTCTCTGCCTGAGGTTCAACTCCTTCTGCGTGAAGATGTATTTCAAACTCTTATGATCCGTGTAAACATCACAACGATTTCCGATAAGAAAATGTCTCCAGGTCTTGAGTGCGTGCACTACGACTGCTAACTCCAATTCATGTGTGGCATAATTCCGCTCATGAGGTCGAAGCTGACGTGAGGCATATGAAACAACGCTTCCCTCTTGCATAAGAACACCTCCAAGTCCCTGACGAGAAGCGTTGCAATATACTTGGAAATCCTTGCGTATATTCGGAAGAATTAGCACTGGGGCTGTGACCAAACGTTTCTTTAGCTCCTGGAAACTGGCCCCACACTCGTCGGTCCAAACAAACTTAGTGTCTTTCTTCAATAACTCTGTCATGGGCTTCGCGATCTTGGAGAAATTATCAATAAACCTCCGGTAATATCCTGCAAGTCCAGGAAAACTGCGAATCTCTCCGACTGAGGTGGGTGCCTTCCATTCGGTGACGGCTTCAACCTTGGAGGGGTCTATTGCTATTCCTTCTCCTGATATAACATGTCCAAGAAATCCGACTTCCTTCAACCAAAATTTGCACTTGCTGAACTTGGCGTATAACTGATGTTCCCTGAGCTTCTCAAGAACCAAACGCAAATGTTCCTTGTGTTCTTCTTCATTCTTCGAGTAAATCAATATGTCATCAATGAATACCACAACAAACCTATCCAAGAACTCCATGAATACCTTATTCATCATACTCATGAAATAGGCAGGGGCATTTGTCAAACCAAAAGACATGACCGTGTACTCATAAAGTCCATATCTCGTGGTAAAGGCTGTCTTGGGTATATCCTGTTTTCGAATCTTCAGCTGGTGATATCCTGATCAAAGATCGATCTTTGAGAAAACTTTTGCTCCTTGTAGCTGGTCAAACAAATCATTAATCATCGGCAGAGGGTACTTGTTCTTGATTGTCACCTCATTCAACGCACGATAATCTACAACCATTCTCAAGGATCCATCCTTCTCCTCAACTAGAAGCACTGGGGATCCCCAAGGTGATGAACTCGGTCGAATATAACCTTTTTCCAATAATTCCTTAATCTGCTTCTTAATTTCCTCCAGATCATTTGCGGGCATCCGGTACGGTTTAGAGTGGATGAGAAATTAGAATAGAATAAGGGCCTAATGAGAGAAATCACTACCCATATGCTTATGATAGAAGAAAATTTCAAATCAAGCAATTCACACAGATCACACCACACAAGCAAAAACCTACATGTAAGGTCATATCCACAAGAGATATGATCTCTTCATACTACCGCAATCATTCGTTGGACTCAACTTGGTAGTGGCGGTCTGAACTAAATCTCCTCAAATCAATGTCAATTCTATCTTCTTCTTCTTCTTCTTCTTCTTCTTCTTCTTCTTCTTCTTCTTCTTCTTCTTCTTCTTCTTCTTCTTCTTCTTCTTCTTCTTCTTCCTCTTCTTCTTATTCTTCGTCATAGGTCATGGTCTCATTGGGCTGAGCAACTTGGTGATGGGCTTCAACAACTATTTTATTGAACTGGAGAAGAGATAGAAATGAATAGAGAAGAGTACAGACCAACGGATATTTAAGGAAGTCATAAAATAAAGTTTTCTTCCTATGGCTTTCCATTTCCTAGTGGTCGCGTCGTACAGTTAGCGTGTGCTCTGATACCATCTTGTAACGACCCGACCCAAAATGGATCGAAGTCTCTGTGCTTAAGTGTCATCCCTGGATCGGTATGCTGACACACATAGTACTCGAGGAATTATAACAGACTTCAATCACACTTTATTACATCGAGGTTCTCAAAAGAGTATTTATTACAATAATATGGCCAAGGACCATCTAAATAAAAATAACTGCGGAAGCTTCAAAGGTAAATGAGTCCATCCAACTCCACGGCAAACTTAGTGTGGAACGACCTATCTCACCTTTAATCTTCGTCGGAAAAGTCTGCAACATGAGACGTTGCAGCCGTGTACGTCAGCACATGGAATATGCTGGCAATTTCACATTGTAGAATAATAATGAAAAAAAACTATCTCTATATGCAAACTTAGCTGGTGGAGGCTCTAAGTTTAATTTTTGCATAAAGCAAATTTTACCCTACAACAAAGGAATATTTTTTTATTACTACTAAGTTAAAATGCCATTACTGAGAAGGTTCCTCCAACTCAATCCCAAAATTCCCAAGTTATTAGTAACCCAATAATTTCATTAAATAGAGTGATGAGATCAACCAATAATTCACTTCTAGATACACAAATTGTCCATAACTGGGGACACGACTAATCATGATTAGTTTGTACACTCTGCAGAGGTTTGCGCACTTTTCCCCACAAGACTCGACCACCTCCATGATCGGAAGATCGAGACATAGCCTTTCTAAAGTATTTCCTCCAAACCCTGGGTAGACCGGTACACCTACTATCCCCTACATCAGCTAGTCTACCGCGGAAAGAGGTCACACAACTTACTCAACTATGCCAGAGCCCATAATGGCTTGTGGCTGCACACATAAGTTTCTAGGCATGAAATATTTTATGATCCCTTTGAGCCTGGGTGGCGGACCTAGGGTAATCACACGGGTACTCCGGGATTTCCCTTGGGCAAGCACTGGTTACTCCAGGTGCCCCAAACAATCCACCCAGATGTGTATTAAAGTTGCCACCTTATGTTGTCCCAAAATTATTATCTCTCACAACTTGCATGGATCACACATACCAATCCCCGTCTACGAGCATGACTAAGCAATATAAGATATAACAAATATTCCCGGGGTGATCAAAGGTCATAGGTTCCTACCACAAGAACTACAAAGCATAACCACATGTTCCCAAACCTACTCATGCAATCTTTGAGGGGGAAACTAATGCATAGTAAAAACTGGGTATTGAAAATTATGATCAAAGTGTGAACTTGCCTTGTTGACATTCGTTGAACTGTAAAGATTCGTAGTAGCAAGCTTCGCACTCTGGATGATCTAGCGTAAGCAAGCAATAACATACATAAGCATACAAGCAAAGATCCAAAAAGAAAACAAAAGAAAAACTTCGAAAAACTCCAAAACAACCAAATAAAGTTTCTGTACATAACATAATTTTTACAGCAGCAAAAATATGTGTGTTTGAGTCTAACAGAAAGTACACGTTACGAGCTTCGATTTGCAAAAAGAATAACCTAAAACGGAGTTACGAAACTCAATTTATGGCCTAGCGAAGTTTGAATTCAAATCTGTTTGAATTCAAAATTTAAAATTTTCAAAAAATATTTGTTGTTTGGTTCTCTGGATAGATGGGATTTCCATGAACTAGTAGGAAAAAGAATCAACTAAATCGGATCTATAGACTAAAAGATATACAAGAAAGAAGATTTGGTAAAGAATCTGAATTTGGAAAAAATCCTGAAAAAGAAAAAAAAGTTCGGCCAGAGACAAGTGGCGCTTTGTGATTCGATAACTGGGTGCTCACCGGACTTGTCGCCGGAGATGAGGAAGAAGGTAGCTCCGATGTGCCTCGTCGAAGGACGATTGTGGAACGATGTAGAGGAGGATGAGGTGAACCACTTGAACAAGTTGTGGTGGTAGATTGCTTCCTGTATGCACGGTGAGAGGTCGCCGGAATTCGTGAACTCCGGCGAGCAATTGGAGAGGTTAGAGAGAGGCAAAAACTACAGAAGGAGAGGGCTTCGGACGAGGGTTGAGAGGGGCTCCCAGGGGTGCTTTATATAGGGCAGGGGAGGTCCAGAGTTGGGTGGGGGCGAGATGTGTTAATGGCTGCAGTTTCAAGCGCTCATGATGGTCATTATGGTTGTCTTTGAGGCGCACCAGGGGATGGGAGGGGTCGAGGGAGGCGAGGGGGTTCCGTTTAGAGGCGTTTTGGAGCGGGGGGAGATGAAGATGAGGGGAGGAAGAGGTAGATGCGCCATGGATGAACGTCCTGTTAGTGTTCACGTACATAGAGGAGGAAGAAGGAAGACAGCGCATGCTATGGGCCTTAGTGGGAAATTTGGCCCGTGGCTGAGTGGTTTTTTTAATAACAGAAACACTATGGCACCAAAAATACGAATAAATATAAGTCTACAAATGCCAGAAAAATTCACATAATATTATGGTCTTATATATGACCTTGTGAACATTTATCGGGCCTAAAATGCAAGTTTTCAAAAATAAACTTTTTGCTATGCTAATAAAATAAATTGCAAATAAAACTCAACAAATATATTTTGGTTCCAAGTTCGATTTGCAATATTTTCTTTTCTGATTTTGAGGAAGTCATTTTATCTTCTCTCTTTATTTTATTTTTGATATAATGGAAATGAATTTTGGTGGAACCAAGTTTGATCCAATTTCCGAACTATGAAAATTCTCAAAAATGGTTTTAGGGAAACTTCCAACTCTCTCTTTTGGTCCTTGAGTTGCTCAAAGTTCCTTGGATGAAAATTCAAATAAAACAAATGGGGCAAAAATGCATAAATCATGGATGCATATGAATGATCTATTTATAAACATCCAAATTGAAAATTGGAATGTTACACCCCTACTACCCTCTAGGTTACTGATCGACTACCAAGTTAGGCCAAAAGCCTAAGCTTGGGGGAGTACGTGTTTCCACTGACTTCACATTCATGCATATTATGCCATTTGTCGGTGCTCACACTTTTTCATTGTATCATCCATGTTTAAATTTGTTTTCTTGCTTTCTTCTTGTGTGTTTGAAAAACTTTAGAAAAACCGAAAAAATTAGTTGTAGTTAATTTACTTTCTATGCATGTTTAGTAGTAGTACTAAAAAGAAAATCCAAAAAGATTTCCTAGTTCTTCTTTTGCTTGTTGGGAGCTTTCCCGTGTAAATAGTTTTTGTCGTTTTTGCTTTTCCCTTTTATTTGCTTGCTAAAGAAAACCAAAAACTCCAAAAATATTTCAGTATGTTTCGCTGAATTTCTTTTCTTTTATTCCAGTTGTACCGAGGAGAAAAGATAAATCTAGTGGGCCAAACCAAACTGATAATTCGAAGAGACTTGCAAAGATAACCAATCATACATAAAAGAATTCAGAGAAGATTCAAATATTGTTCATAGATAAACTTGATCATAAACCCACAATTCATCGGTCTCAACAAACACACCACAAAAGAAGATTACATCGAATAGATCTCCACAAGAGAGGGGGAGAACTTTGTATTGAGATCCAAAAAGAGAGAAGAAGCCATCTAGCTAATAACTATGGACCCGTAGGTCTGAAGTAAACTACTCACACTTCATCGGAGAGGCTATAGTGTTGATGTAGAAGCCCTCCGTGATCGATTCCCCCTCCTGCGGAGCTCCGGAAAAGGCCCCAAGATGGGATCTCGTGGATACAGAAAGTTACGATGGTGGAATTAGGGTTTTGGCTCCGTATCTGGTAGTTTGGGGGTACGTAGGTATATATAGGAGGAAGGAGTACATCGGTGGAGCAACATGGGCCCCACGAGGGTGTAGGGTCCTCTGGATCATGTTCGTTCCGAAAATCATGTTCCCGAAGGTTTCATTCCGTTTGGACTCCGTTTGATATTTTTTTTCTGCAAAACTCTGAAATAGGCAAAAACCAACAATTCTGGGCCGGGCCTCCGGTTAATAGGTTAGTCCCAAAAATAATATAAAAGTGTATAATAAAGCCCAATAATGTCCAAAACAAGATATAATATAGCATGGAACAATAAAAAATTATAGATACGTTGGAGACGTATCATGGGCGCAGCAATACGATGTACCTCCACGGACGCATAGAGTGGAGAGGGAGGTATGGTTGCCCAGAGCAACAAATATCCAGGTAGCATATGTGGATTACGTACCATTTTTGTTCTCTTTAGCCACCTTTTTTCTATGTGAGGACAACAAACTGATCGACCTGGTCATTCTCTATTGCGTTGTCATGCCTTTCTACCCATCTTCAACCAAGAGACACGGGACTCGTTCCTTAGCTACTGATTTTCCCCTTTTCAACCTAGATGCGGGTTCGATACCTAGTCTCTTGGACAATACAGTCTCCCTTCCTTTCCTTATTCAACCCAGACATGGATTAGTCTGCATGAAGTAGAGTTTCCTTTAATAGTGCATGTTAAGGTTTTCATCTACATGACCAGCAGAGCAGAGGATAACAAATTGGGAAGATGGTGGAGTGGAAAAAGGTCCACATGCAGCGACGTGGCAGATGGGGCAATAGAACAAGGGTATGGTTCGAAAAGGGGTAGCATACCTGAGGGTCGGAGGGAAGTGGATTCGCTCGTGGTCGTCATCCTCCGCACACACTACGTCAGCGAGCTTGGGGACGGAGGCCATCCCGCGCGGGCGCTAGGTCTGAGAGGACGGCCTTGTCGTCAGTGCATGATCTCGCTCACCGACGACGAGTGCGTCAACACTGCACGTCCTTTTCTTCCCCGGCGGATCTGAGAGGCCGTCTTTTTTAGATCTGGAGAGAGGGTGATAGTGTGAGAAGCAAGTGGGCCGCCCTTAGCAAGAAAGCGCTGAAGCTCCAGCCTATATATCTTTTTTTATACTACTACTACTAGAGGTGGAGTAGTGGTAGAGTAGTTTAAATTTTCTCTGCATACAGTACTAGTTAGTTGTGCTTCAAAACTGAACGACACGCCATTAAAAAAATAAAGGTCGATAACTAATGCGGCACCTCAAGCCAATGCGGCCAGATCACATTTTGCATGAGAAATTACACACCATGTTTCATTGACATGTGGTCCCGTTCCAACATGTCAGTGAGACGACGGCGAGTCCTTTTGTACAATTTTCAAACGGACGTCTATGTAGGCTGGGGGCGCCTCTTCGTGTACCGTGGCAACCGTCCACTGCTACCTCTTGAGCAATGCGTTGGCTTTCCCTTGAAGAGGAAAGGGTGATGCAGCAAAGTAGCATAAGTATTTCCCTCAGTTTTTGAGAACCAAGGTATCAATCCATTAGGATATCACGCTCAAGTCCCACTCCCCTACACAAACAAATAAGAACCTCGCAACCAACGCGATAAAGGGGTTGTCAAGCCCTTCATGGTCACTTACGAGAGTGAGATCTGATAGATATGATAAGATAATATTTTTGGTATTTTTATGATAAAGAGAAATAAAGATGCAAAGTAAAATAAACGACAAAGGAAATAACTAAGTATTGGAAGATTAATATGATGGAAGGTAGACCCGGGGGATAGGTTTCACTAGTGGCTTCTCTCAAGAGCAAAAGTATTACGATGGGTAAACGAATTAATGTCGAGCAATTGATAGAAAAGCGAATAATTACAAGAATATCTAGGTATGATCATGTATATAGGCATCACGTCCCAGACAAGTAGACCGAAACGATTCTGCATCTACTACTATTACTCCACACATCGACTGCTATCCAGCATGCATCTAGAGTATTAAGTTCATAAGAACAGAGTAATGCTTTAAGGAAGATGACATGATGTAGAGGGATAAACTCATGCAATATGATATAAACCCCATATTTTTATCCTCGATGGCAACAATACAATATGTGTCGGTTCCCTTTCTGTCACTAGGATCGAGCACCGCATAATTGAACCCAAAGCTAAGCACTTCTCCCATTGCAAGAAAGATCAATCTAGTAGGACAAACCAAACTGATAATTCGAAGAGACCTGCAAAGATAAACCAATCATACATAAAAGAATTCAGAGGAGAGTCAAATATTGTTCATAGATAATCTGGATCATAAACCCACAATTCATCGGATCTCGACAAACACACCACAAAAGAAGATTACATCGAATAGATCTCCAAGAAGATCGAGGAGAACTTTGTATTGAGATCCAAAGAGAGAGAAGAAGCCATCTAGCTAATAACCATGGACCCGTAGGTCTGAAGTAAACTACTCACACATCACCAGAGAGGCCATGGATTTGAGGTAGAGGCCCTCCGTGATCAATGCCCCCTCCGGCGGAGCTCCGGAAAAGGCCCCAAGATGGGATCTCTCGGGTACAGAAGGTTGCGGCGGTGGAATTAGGTTTTCGTGGTGCTCCTGGATGTTTGGGGGGTACATGGATATATATAGGAGGAAGAAGTACGTCGGTGGAGCAACGGAGGGCCCACGAGGGTGGAGGGCGCGCCCAAGGGGGTAGGCGCGCCCCCCTGCCTCGTGCCTCCGTCCCTTGTTTCTTGACGCCCACTCCAAGTCTCCTAGATCACGTTTGTTGAGAAAATCACGTTCCCGAAGGTTTCATTCCGTTTGATATTCCTTTTCTTCGAAACCCTAAAATAGGCAAAAAAAAACAGCAATTTGGGTTGGGCCTCCGGTTAGTAGGTTAGTCCCAAAAATGGTATAAACATGTAAAATAAAGCCCATTAACATTCAAAATAGATAATATAATAGCATGGAGCAATAAAAAATTATAGATACGTTGGAGACGTATCAAGCATCCCCAAGCTTAATTTCTGCTCATCCTTGAGTAGGTAAATGATAAAAGAAGAATTTTTGATGTGGAATGCTTTCTAACATATTTCTCAATGTAATTTTTCTTTATTGTGGCATGAATGTTCAGATCCGAAAGATTCACGATAAAAGTTTAATATTGACATAAAAATAATAATTCTTCAAGCATACTAACTAAGAAATCATGTCTTCTCAAAATATCATGGCCAAAGAAAGTTATCCCTACAAAACCATATAGTCTCGCTATGCTCTATCTTCACTACACAAAATATTAAATCATGCACAACCCCGATGACAAGCCAAGCAATTGTTTCATACTTTTGATGTTCTCAAAATTTTTCAATCTTCACGCAATATATGAGCGTGAGCCATGGATATAGCACTATGGTGGAATAGAATGGTGGTTGTGGAGAAGACAAAAAGGGAGAAGATAGTCTCACATCAACTAGGCGTATCAACGAGCTATGGAGATGCCCATCAATAGATATCAATGTGAGTGAGTAGGGATTGCCATGCAACGGATGCACTAGAGCTATAAGTAAGCTCAACAAAAGAAACTAAGTGGGTGTGCATCCAATTGCTTGCTCACGAAGACCTAGGGCATTTTGAGGAAGCCCATCATTGGAATATACAAGCCAAGTTCTATAATGAAAAATTCCCACTAGTATATGAAAGTGATATCATTGGAGACTCTCTATATGAAGAACATGGTGCTACTTTGAAGCACAAGTGTGGAAAAAAGATAGTAGCATTGTCCCTTCTCTCTTTTTCTCTCATTTTTTTATTTGGGCCTTCTTTCTTATTTTTTCTTTTTGGCCTCTTTTTTTTTCGTCCGGAGTCTCATCCCGACTTGTGGGGGAATCATAGTCTCCATCATCCTTTCCTCACTTGGGAGAATGCTCTAATAATGATGATCATCAAACTTTATTTACTTACAACTCAAGAATTACAACTCGATACTTAGAACAAAATATGACTCTATGTGAATGCCTCCGGTGGTGTACCGGGATGTGCAATGATGCACGAGTGACATGTATGAAGAATTATGAACGGTGGCTTTGCCACAAATACGATGTCAACTACATGATCATGCAATCAATATGACAATGATGAAGCGTGTCATAATAACGGAACGGTGGAAAGTTGCATGGAAATATATCTTGGAATGGCTATGGAAATGCCATAATAGGTAGGTATGGTGGCTGTTTTGAGGAAGGAATATGGTGGGTTTATGGTACCGGCGAAAGTTGCGCGATACTAGAGAGGCTAGCAATGGTGGAAGGGTGAGAGTGCGTATAATCCATGGACTCAACATTAGTCATAAAGAACTCACATACTTGTTGCAAAAATCTATTAGTTATCGAAACAAAGTATTACGTGCATGCTCCTAGGGGATAGATTTAATAGGAAAATACCATCGCTTGTCCCCGACCGCCACTCATAAGGAAGACAATTAATTAATAAATCGTGCTCCCACTTCATCACATAACGGTTCACCATACGTGCATGCTACGGGAATCACAAACTTCAACACAAGTATTTCTAAAATTCACAACTACTCAACCAACATGACTCTAATATCACCATCTCCATATCTCAAAACAATTATCAAGTATCAAACTTCTCATAGTATTCAATGCACTTATATGAAAGTTTTTATATTATAGAAAATTTCCATGTTGTTCTAAAGGACTCTCAATATAATATAAGTGAAGCATTATAGAACAATAGTTTCTATAAAACAAATCCACCACCGTGCTCTAAAAGATATAAGTGAAGCACTAGAGCAAAAACTATATAGCTCAAAAGATATAAGTGAAGCACATAGATTATTCTAATAAATTTCAAATCATGTGAGTCTCTCTCAAAAGGTGTGTACAGAAATTATGATTGTGGTAAACTAAAAATCAAAGACTAAAATCATACAAGACGCTCCAAGCAAAACACATATCATGCGGTGAATAAAAATATAGCTCCAAGTAAAGTTACCGATAGACGAAGACGAAAGAGGGGATGCCTTCCGGGGCATCCCCAAGCTTAGGCTTTTTGGTGTCCTTGAATTTTACCTTGGAGTGCCATGGGCATCCCCAATCTTAGGATCTTGCCACTCTTCATTCCATAATCCATCAAATCTTTACCAAAACTTGAAAACTTCACAACACAAAACTCAAAATAGAGAATCTCGTGAGCTCCGTTAGCGAAAGAAAACAAAACACCACTTCAAGGTACTGTAATGAACTAATTCTTGATTTATATTGGTATTAAACCTACTGTATTCCAACTTCTATATGATTTATAAACACTTTTACTAGCCATAGATTCATCAAAATAAGCAAACAACACAAGAAAATAGAATCTGTCAAAAACAGAACAGTCTGTAGTAATCTCTAGCGAACACAAGTTCTAGAACCCCAAAAATTATAAAATAAATTGCTGGACGTGAGGAATTTATATATTAATCATCTGAAAAATAATTAACTAAATAGCACCTTCCAAATAAAAATGGCAGTGATTCTTGTGAGCGCTAAAGTTTCTGTTTTTTACAGCAGGATCAAAAAGACTTTCCCCAAGTCTTCCCAACGGTTCTACTTGGCACAAACACTAATTAAACACGAAAAACACAACCAAAACATAGGCTAGATAAATTATTTATTACTAAACAGGAGCAAAAAGCAAGGAATAAAAATAAAATTGGGTTGCCTCCCAATAAGCGCTATCGTTTAACGCCCCTAGCTAGGCATAAAAGCGAAGATAGATCTAGGTGTTGCCATCTTTGGTAGGCAATCCATAAGTGGCTCTCATAATAGATTCATATGGTAATCTAATTTTATTTCAAGATAAGTGTTACATGCCCTTCCTTAATTGAAATTGGAATCTAATATTCCCTTCCTTTATATCAATAATTGCACCAATCGTTCTAAGGAAAGGTCTACCAAGAATAATAGGACACGAAGGATTGCAATCTATATCAAGAACAATGAAATCTACGGGCACATAGTTCCTATTTGCAACAATAAGAACAACATTAATTATTCCCATAGGTTTCTTAATAGTGGAGTCCACAAGGTGCAAGTTTAAAGAACAATCATCAAAATCACGGAAACCTAGCAAATCACACAAAGTTTTTGGAATCATGGAAACACTAGCACCCAAATCACACAAAGCATAGCACTCATGATCTTTAATTCTAATTTTTATTGTAGGTTCCCACTCATCATAAAGTTTTCTAGGGATAGAAACTTCCAACTCAAGTTTTTCTTCATAAGATTGCATCAAAGCATCAACGATATGTTTAGTAAAAGCTTTATTTTGACTATAAGCATGAGGAGAATTTAGCATGGATTGCAACAAGGAAATACAATCTATCAAAGAGAAATTATCAAAATTAAATTCCTTGAAATCCAAAATAGTGGGTTCATTGATATTTAAAGTTTTAACCTCTTCAATCCCACTTTTAACAATTTTAGCATCAAGATCTAAAGACTCTGAATTTTTGGAAGGTAAAGGTGGCTCATCTTCAGCCCCATAATTATCAAGATTCATATTGCAAAACAAAGATTTAATAGGGGACACATAAATAACTTTTAGATCTTCATCTTTATTATCATGAAAACTAGAAGAACACGCTTTCACAAACCAATCTTTCTTAGCACGCATCATAGCGGTTCTTTCTTTGCACTCATCAATGGAAATTCTCATGGCTTTGAGAGACTCATTGATATCATGCTTATGTGGAATAGATCTAAGTTTCAAAGAATCAACATCAAGAGAAATTTTATCAACGTTCCTAGCCAACTCATCAATCTTAGGCAATTTTTCTTCAAGCAAAGCATTGAAATTCTTTTGCGAAATCATAAATTCTTTAACACTAGTCTCAAAATCAGAGGGCATCTTATTAAAATTTCCATAAGAGTTGTTGTAGCAATTACCATAATTATTAGAGGAATTACTAGGAAACAACCTAGGATTAAAGGTTCCTCTATACGCGTTGTTACCAAAATTGTTCCTACCAACAAAACTCACATCCATAGATTCATTATTATACTCAATCAAGGTAGACAAAGGCATATCATTAGGATCAGTAGGAGCACTCTTATTAGCAAACAATTTCATAAGTTCATCCATCTCTCCACTCAAAACATTAATCTCTTCAATTGCATGCACTTTTTTATTAGTAGATCTTTCGGTGTGCCATTGACAATAATTAACCATAATATTATCTAGGAGTTTAGTAGCTTCTCCTAAAGTGATTTCCATAAAAGTGCCTCCCGCGGCTGAATCTAAAAGATTTCTATAAGCAAAATTCAATCCGGCATAAAAGTTTTGTATAATCATCCAAAGATTCAAACCATGTGTAGGGTAATTACGTATCATTAATTTCATCCTCTCCCAAGATTGTGCAACATGTTCATGATCAAGTTGCTTAAAATTCATAATATCATTTCTAAGAGAGATGATCTTAGCGGGAGGAAAATACTTAGAGATAAAAGCATCTTTGCTCTTATTCCATGGATCAATACTATTTTTAGGCAAAGACGAAAACCAAGCTTTAGCACGATCTCTAAGCGAAACCGAAAATAGTTTCAATTTAACAATATCATTATCCAAATCTTTCTTCTTTTGCATATCACACAAATCAACAAAGTTGTTTAGATGGGCAGCGGCACCTTCACTAGGAAGGCCGGTGAGTTGATCTTTCATGACAAGATTCAACAAAGCATCATTAATCTCACAAGATTCAACATCGGTAAGAGGAGCAATCGGAGTGCTAAGAAAATCATTGTTGATGGCATTTGCAAAGTCACACAATTTATTATTATCTTGAGCGATCGTGACAAGCAAGCAATCCAACACACAAGCAAACAAGAAACGGGCAAAAGAGGAAAATAGGGAAAGAGAAGGGGAACGGAGAGAGAGGGCAAATAAAACGGCAAGGGTGAAGTGGGGGGGGAGAGGAAAACAAGAGGCAAATGGCAAATAATGTAATGCGAGGGAAAATAGTTTGTGATGGGTACTTGGTATGTTTTGACTTGGTAATGGCGCCAGAAATGACTCGTTGTTGGGAGTCAAATCTTGACTTGACTTGGCACGAATCTCGCCGGCAACGGCGCCAGAAATCCTTCTTGCTACCTCTTGAGCACTGCGTTGGTTTTCCCTTGAAGAGGAAAGGGTGATGCAGCAAAGTAGCGTAAGTATTTCCCTTATTTTTTTAGAACCAAGGTATCAATACAATAGGAGATCACACTCAAGTCCCACGTACCTACACAAACAAATAAGAACCTCGCAACCAACGTGATAAAGGGGTTGTCAAGCCCTTCACGGTCACTTACGAGAGTGAGATCTGATAGATATGATAAGATAATATTTTTGGTATTTTTATGATAAAGAGAAATAAAGATGCAAAGTAAAATAAACGGCAAAGGAAATAACTAAGTATTGGAAGATTAATATGATGGAAGATAGACCCGGGGGCCATAGGTTTCACTAGTGGCTTCTCTCAAGAGCAAAAGTATTACGGTGGGTAAACGAATTACTGTCGAGCAATTGATAGAAAAGCGAATAATTATGAGAATATCTAGGTATGATCATGTATATAGGAATCACGTCCGAGACAAGTAGACCGAAACGATTCTGCATCTACTACTATTACTCCACACATCGACCGCTATCCAGCATGCATCTAGAGTATTAAGTTCATAAGAACAGAGTAATGCTTTAAGGAAGATTACATGATGTTGAGGGATAAACTCATGCAATATGATATAAACCCCATCTTTTTATCCTCGATGGCAACAATACAATACGTGTCGGTTCCCTTTCTGTCATTGGGATCGAGCACTGCATGATTGACCCAAAGCTAAGAACTTCTCCCATTGCAAGAAAGATCAATCTAGTAGGCCAAACCAAACTGATAATTCGAAGAGACTTGCAAATATAAACCAATCATACATAAAAGAATTTAGAGGAGAATCAAATATTGTTCATAGATAATCAGGATCATAAACCCACAACTCATCGGATCTCGACAAACACACCACAAAAGAAGATTACATCGAATAGATCTCCAAGAAGATCGAGGAGAACTTTGTATTGATATCCAAAGAGAGAGAAGAAGCCATCTAAGCTAATAACTATGGACCCGTAGGTCTGAAGTAAACTACTCACACATCACCGGAGAGGCCATGGAGTTGATGTAGAGGCCCTCCGTGATCAATGCCCCCTCTGACGGAGCTCCGGAAAAGGCCCCAAGATGGGATCTCTCGGGTATAGATGGTTGCGGCGGTGGAATTAGGTTTTCGTGGTGCTCCTGGATGTTTGGGGGGTACATGGATATATATAGGAGGAAGAAGTACGTCGGTGGAGCAACGGAGGGCCCACGAGGGTGGAGGGCGCACCCAGGGGGGTAGGCGCGCCCCCTGCCTCCTGCCTTCCTCCCTTGTTTCTTGAGGCCCACTCCAAGTCTCCTGGATCACGTTTGTTGAGAAAATCACATTCCCGAAGCTTTCATTCCGTTTGGACTCCGTTTGACATTCCTTTTCTTCGAAACCCTAAAATAGGCAAAACAACAATTTGGGCTGGGCCTCCGGTTAGTAGGTTAGTCCCAAAAAAATATATAAAAGTGTAAAATAAAGCCCGGTAACATCCAAAATAGATAATATAATAGCATGGAGGAATCAAAAATTATAGATACATTGGAGACGTATCATCCACCGGCTCTTCGCCTTTCCCTCTCGATTTGGAACTGCTGTCGCACGCTCTTCCTCCCTCCTCCATTTTCCTTCACCCTTCCTTCTGCCGGAAACGATCCCATTATTCTTGCCCCGATCTAAGTGATGACGTGGTGAAGGAACTCATTGATAGGTGCGACATCATCACCTCGGCTAGCATGGTAGGTTCGTTCAAGACCATTCTCGACTCAACTAATAACATCATTACAAGGAACCCAAGGATCCAGGAGCGGTTTGATCTCCCTATCTTCTTCGCCGTGACGCTACTGATTTCACTGTTGTGCAAGTTGATGCCGCTTGATAATGATATGTGTGATGTTAAGATGCCATCGCTTGAGGGTAAGGCTTGGGCAGGCGCAAATGGATATTGGGTTGTTTATATTGGGTGCAACTACGAGTGGGAACTTGTGAATGCGTACACTAGTCATCGGGTTCCACTTCCAAAAATCTCAGACTGCTCAGAGTTTGAGCACAATGGTATCTACGTACATTCAACTATGATCATGGTGACTGTTGTCTACAGAAGATAGCAATTTGTTGAGTTCCCCACCGCTCTTGGGGTTATAGGAATTCTTGTGTTGTCGCTATCTTTGACAAACTTATTGTCGTCCTTCATAGTACGACTTGATGGATATTGCTCAAAAATCAGTTTCTATACATGGATGAGTACTATGATGCAATTCAATACGAGGGTCTTGTGTTTGCTGCCACCACTCGTGGCACTGTTTTTGCATGGAATCCTTATGCTTTCAGTACGTTTGTCTTCCATCGTAATTGTAATTTTTTCATCCACATGCATGCGGGTTAGCTAGTTTCCCTTTAATAATTAACCTTCTTGTATTTCCAAGGTCCTATGAACATTCCACCACCTATATTTGAAAATTTTTATAACCAAGGGGGACATGACAATGATGATGATCGCGAGCATGAGGACCCATATACTCAATGGCGCCTGGCAACTTATTCCGATGGATCACCTCTTCTTGTTTTTATACAGGGCACTGCTGATGTTACTAAGGAAGCATGTGTTGTCTCCCATGGTCGCACTCTCCGGACCTATCCCAACACCGTTGCAGGGTATTCGGGATGGATACTACTGTGCTAGCGCCAACACCTTCTCCCTGGTTTAGTATTGACACTCTTGGAGGAAACTCACTCTTCCTTGGACAAAACTATCCAATCATGGTGAAAGGCGATCTAGCTACTGTTGACACAATGTTACTATCAATTATGAGAAGCAACTGTATCTATACCTCGGACATTGCTATGCTTCCCTACCGTGGCTATAACAATATGGGTCATGAAATAGGCCGCTTCAGCCTGGATGATCAGTTCTGCGTTGGTCTCGAGATTGACTGTAGCTGGCCCTTCTGAGAGAAAATCTTCTGGTTCAAAGCAAGCGTTTCCAACACCGAGGATTGGTTGAGCTGAAGTTCATTTCATTGCTTGTTATTTGTTGTGTGATTAAAACTTTAGTATTTATAATGTATCCTCGTTGTCGTTGTGGGTTCATGACCTGTTGTATGTAATAAAATGATATGCCTGTGATAAACTTACTAAATTTATGAATGGATTTCGAGTCGCTTCTCTGAGTGGGTGCTGTGATGAGGCAAAAAAATATTTTCCGAATACATAATTGTACGTGCATTGCAACAGGTCATCAGCTGAGTCCAATCAACAATAGTACTACTATTTGTACTAGCTTCACATGCTTCGCGCGTCGGGCAGGTGTTTTTACTATAGCTGCAAATCCCACCATCCCAGGTCCTCGGATGAGTCCTGTAGAAATTGCCTTCTGATGTTTGGGTTCAAACTTTCAAAACTGCTACACTATCTCTACGTCTACGTATACGCAACAAGTTTTAAACTTGAGACCAGCCATCCACCCTCACAAAGAACACTTTTTAACCTAGCACAGACTCCAGGAAATTTGGCCACAGTGTGAGGTGGGCCATATGTTAATGTGTTCGTTGTACGTAACCAGCACCTCAAATCCTTGATATATAGTAGGGTGGCATGGGCCAGAACAAGCATTCACATCCAGGAGTATGGCACACGCCACCAGCACGACTTCCATCTGACACCATATTTCTTGGAGTCCGTGCTACAACTATCTCTTCAACCTCCTCGTTTCTCTAACTCAGCCATCGCGCGGCGGTGATACGTCTCCAACGTATCTATAATTTTTGATTGTTCCATGCTATTATATTATCTGTTTTGGATGTTTAATGGGCTTTTATATACCTTTTTATATTATTTTTGGGACTAGCCTACTAACCAAAGGCCCAGTGCAAATTGCTGTTTTTTTTGCCTATTTCATTGTTTCGCGGAAAAGGAATATCAAACGGAATCCAAATGGAATGAAACCTTCAGGAGAGTTATTTTTGGAACAAACGCCATCCATGAGACTTGGAGTGGACATCAAGGAAGCAACGAGGCAGCCATGAGGTAGGAGGGCGCGCCCAGGGGGGTAGGCGCGCCTCCACCCTCGTGGCTCCGCTGACCTACTTATTTCGCTTATATATACTCATATACCCCAAAAACATCCAAGACCACCACGAAACACTATTTCCACCACCGCAACCTTCTGTACCCGTGACATACCATCTTGGGGCCTTTTCCGGAGCTCCGCCGGAGGGGGCATTGATCACGGAGGGCCTCTACCTCAAATCCATGGCCTCTTTGGTGATGTGTGAGTAGTTTACTTCAGACCTACGGGTCCATGGCTATTAGCTAGATGGCTTCTTCTCTCTCTTTGGATCTCAATACAAAGTTCTCCTCGATTCTCTTGGAGATCTATTCGATGTAATTCTTTTTGCGGTGTGTTTGTCGAGATCCGATGAATTGTGGGTTTATGATCAAGATTATCTATGAACAATATTTGATTCTTCTCTGAATTCTTTTATGCATGATTTAATATCTTTGCAAGTCTCTTTGAATTATCAGTTTGGTTTGGCCTACTAGATTGATCTTTCTTGCAATAGGAGAAGTTCTTAGCTTTGGGTTCAATCTTGCGGTGTCCTTTCCCAGTGACAGCAGGGGCAGCAAGGCACGTATTGTATTGTTGCCATCGAGGACAAAAAGATGGGTTTTATGTCATATTGCTTGAGTTTATCCCTCTACATTATGTCATCTTGCCTAATGCATTACTCTGTTCTTATGAACTTAATACTCTAGATGCATGCTGGATAGCGGTCGATGTGTGGAGTAATAGTAGTAGATGCAGAATTGTTTTGGTCTACTTGTCGCGGACGTGATGCCTATATACATGATCATGCCTAGATATTCTCATAACTATGTGCTTTTATATCAATTGCTCGACAGTAATTTGTTCACCCACTGTAGAATTTGCTATCTTGAGAGAAGCCACTAGTGAAACCTATGGCCCCCGAGTCTATCTTCCATCATATTATTTTCCTATCCACTTGCTATTTCTATCGTTGTTTATTTTGCAATCTTTATTTTCCAATCTATACAATAAAAATAACAAAAATATTTATCTTATTATCTCTATCAGATCTCACTTTTGTAAGTGACTATGAAGGGATTGCCAACCCCTTTATCGCGTTGGTTGCGAGGTTCTTGTTTGTTTGTGCAGGTACTAGGGACTTGCGTGTTACCTCCTACTGGATTGATACCTTGGTTCTCAAAAACTAAGGGAAATACTTACACTACTTTGCTGCTTCACCCTTTCCTCTTCAAGGGAAAACCAATGCATGCCGAAGAGGTAGCAAGAAGGATTTCTGGCGCCGTTGCCAGGAAGGTTGCGCCAAGTCAAGTCAAGATTTGATCTCCCGTCAACAAGCCATTTCTGGCGCCGTTGCCGGGGAGATCTACGCACAAGTCAAGACATACCAATTACCCATCACAAACTCTTATCCCTCGCATTACATTATTTGCCATTTGCCTCTCGTTTTCCTCTCCCCCACATCACCCTTGCCGTTTTATTCGCCCTCTTTTCTGTTTGCCTCTTTTTGCTTGCTTCTTGTGTGCTTGTGTGTTGGATTGTTTGTCACGATGGCTCAAGACAATACTAAATTGTGTGATTTTTCCAATACCAACAACAATTATTTTCTTAGCACTCCGATTGCTCCTCTTACCGATGCTGAATCTTGTGAAATTAATACTGCTTTGCTGAACCTTGTTATGAAAGATCCATTTTCTAGCCTTCCTAGTGAAGATGCCGCTACCCATCTAAACAGCTTTGTTGATTTGTGTGATATGAAAAATAAGAAAGATGTGGATAATGATATATTTAAATTGAAGCTATTTCCGTTTTCGCTTAGATATCGTGCTAAAACTTGGTTTTTGTCTTTGCCTAAAAATAGTATTGATTCATGGAATAAGTGCAAAGATGCTTTTATCTCTAAGTATTTTCCTCCCGCTAAGATCATCTATCTTAGAAATGATATTATGAATTTTAAGCAACCTGATCATGAGCATGTTGCACAAGTTAGGAGAGGATGAAATTAATGATACATAATTTCCCTACTCTTAGAAATGATATTATGGATGATCATACAAATTTTTATGCTGGATTGAATTTTGCTTCTAGAAATCTTTTAGATTCAGCCGCGGGAGGCACTTTTATGGAGATCACTTTAGGAGAAGCTACTAAACTCCTAGATAATATTATGGTTAATTATTCTCAATGGCACACCGAAAGATCTACTAGTAAATAGGTTCATGCGATAGAAGAGATTAATGTTTTGAGTGGAAAGATGGATGAACTTATGAAAAGGTTTTGCTAATAAGAGTGTTTCTTCAGATCCTAATGATATGCCTTTTTCTACTTTGATTGAGAATAATAATGAATCTATGGATGTGAATTTTGTTGGTAGGAACAATTTTGGTAACAACGCGTATAGAGGAACCTTTAATCCTAGGCTGTTTCCTAGTAATTCCTCTAATAATTATGGTAATTGCTACAATAACTCTTATGGAAATTTTAATAAGATGCCCTCTGATTTTGAGACTAGTGTTAAAGAATTTATGATTTCGCAAAAGAATTTCAATGCTTTGCTTGAAGAAAAATTGCCTAAGATTGATGAGTTGGTTAGGAACGTGGATAGAATTTATCTTGATGTTGATTCTTTGAAACTTAGATCTATTCCACCTAAGCATGATATCAATGAGTCTCTCAAATCTATGAAGATTTCCATTGACGAGTGCAAAGAAACAACCACTAGGATGCTTGCTATTCTTGTGGCCATGATGCCAATATTCATGAAGATGAGTTTGCTATAGTTCCTTATGTTAAACATGAGATCGTTTCTATTGCACCCATACTTGATAGTTCCTTCGATGAAAAGCATGATTGCAATGATGTTATCATAAATTCTCTTAATGTCAATTGTGTTAATGATATGCAAAACCTCAAGCTTGGGGATGCTAGTTTTGCTATGACTACTATTTGTTGCAATGATCATGATTGGGGTGATTCTTCTTTTGATCTTGAAAATTTATTTAAGCCCCATGATGAATATGAGATTGATAATGGTGTTTGCAATAATATTGAAAGTGGGTTTGGAAGAGTGTCAACTTTACATCCCACATATTTGGAGAATGTTCAATCTTATGAAGTTTTTGATAAAAGTGGGTTTGGAGTGGTCATGACTTTAGTTAATGTTAATCCCACTATTTCGGAAGAGTGTCAACTTTGCATGCATGTGGATAATGTTGAAAATATTTTATGTGATAGCTATTTTGTTGAATTTTCTTATGATCCACATGTAATTATTATGAGAGAGGAAAATATGATTGTAGAAATTTTCATGTTACTAAATTACCTCTCGTTATGATGAGATTGATATTGTTTCTTTCGGCTTCCTTGCATATGCTAGTTTTTGTTTGCTATGATAATTTGTTTTCCTATAATATGCCTATGCATAGGAATTATGTTAGACTTATATGTGTTTTTCACGTGTTTCATGATGCTCTCTTCGTGCTTTAATTCTTGACTTTCATGTGAGCATCATTGAAATTATCAATAACTAGCTAGGGGCGTTAAATGATAGCGCTTGTTGGTAGGCAACCCAATTTTATTTTGCTTTCTTGTTTTTTGTTACTGTTTAGTAATAAATAATTCATATAGATTCTTTTTATATGTGGTTTATGTTTTTAATTAGTGTTTGTGCCAAGTAGAACCTTTGGGAAGACTTGGGGGAAGTTTTTGCGATCTTGCTGTAAAAAACAGAAACTTTAGCGCTCACGAAATTTGCTGCCATTTTTTACTGGAGAGTGAGATTAGGTTGACTCTTTTTGCAGATGATTAATAGACAAATTACTCACGTCCACCAATTTATTTCAGAATTGTTGGGGTTACAGAAGTATTCGAAACCTACAGATTACT
>NC_041390.1:448036806-448120468 GCF_002162155.2 Triticum dicoccoides | reverse complement strand
AAGTAGGTTTAACACCAATATAAATAAAGAATGAGTTCATTACAATACCTTGAAGTGGTGGTTTGTTTTCTTATACTAACGAAGCTCATGAGATTTTCAGTTGAGTTTTGTGTTGTGAAGTTTTCAAGTTTTGGGTAAAGATTTGATGGATTTTGGAATGAGGAGTGGCAAGAGCCTAAGCTTTGGGATGCCCAAGGCACCCTAAGGTAAAATTCAAGGACAACCAAAAGCCTAAGCTTGGGGATGCCCCGGAAGGCATCCCCTCTTTCGTCTTCGTCCATCGGTAACTTTACTTGAGGCTATATTTTTATTCACCACATGATATGTGTTTTGCTTGAAGCGTCTTGTATGATTTGAGTCTTTGCTTTTTAGTTTACCACAACCATCGTTGATGTACACACCTTTTGGAGACACACACATGAATCGGAATTTATTAGAATACTCTATGTGCTTCACTTATATCTTTTGAGCTAGATAATTTTGCTCTAGTGCTTCACTTATATCTTTAAGAGCACGGTGGTGGTTTTATTTTATAGAAATTATTGATATCTCATGCTTCACTTATATTATTTTGAGAGTCTTTTAGAACAGCATGGTAATTTGCTTTGGCTATAAAATTAGTCCTAATATGATAGGCATCCAAGATGGGTATAATAAAAACTTTCAGAAAAAGTGCGTTGAATACTATGAGAAGTTTGATACTTGATAATTGTTTTGAGATATCAAGATGGTGATATAGAGTCATGATAGTTGAGTAGTTTTGAATTTGAGAAATACTTGTTCTAAAGTTTGTGATTCCCGTAGCATGCACACATGGTGAACCGTTATGTGATGAAGTCGGAGCATGATTTATTTATTGATTGTCTTCCTTATGAGTGGCGGTCGGGGACGAGCGATGGTCTTTTCCTACCAATCTATCCCCCTAGGAGCATGCGCCTATTACTTTGTTTTGATAAATAATAGATTTTTGCAATAAGTATGTGAGTTCTTTATGACTAATGTTGAGTCCATGGATTATACGCACTCTCACCCTTCCACCATTGCTAGCCTCTCTAGTATCGCGCAACTTTCGCCGGTACCATAAACCCACCATACATCTTCCTAAAAACAGCCACCATAGCTACCTATTATGGCATTTCCATAGCCATTTCGAGATATATTGCCATGCAACTTACCACCGTTCTGTTTGTTATGACACGTTACACCATTGTCATATTGCTTTGCATGATCATGTAGTTGACATTGTATTTGTGGCAAAGCCACCTTTATAATTCTTTCATACATGTCACTCTTGATTCATTGCATATCCCGGTACACCGTCAGAGACATTCACATAGAGTCATATTTTGTTCTAGTATCGAGTTGTAATTTTTGAGTTGTAAGTAAATAAAAGTGTGATGATCATCATTATTAGAGCATTGTCCCAAGTGAGGAAAGGATGATGGAGACTATGATTTCCCCACAAGTCGGGATGAGTCTTCGGACGAAAAGAAAAAAGAGAAAAAAAGAGGCCATAAAAAAGAGAGAGGAAAGGGCCCAAATAAAAAATGAGAGAAAAAGAGAGAAGGGACAATGTTACTACCCTTTTACCACACTTGTGCTTCAAAGTAGCACCATGATCTTCATGATAGAGAGTCTCCTATGTTGTCACTTTCATATACTAGTGGGAATTTTACATTATAGAACTTGGATTGTATATTCCAATGATGGGCTTCCTCAAAATGCCCTAGGTCTTCGTGAGCAAGCGAGTTGGATGCACACCCACTTAGTTTCTTTTGTTGAGCTTTCATACACTTATAGCTCTAGTGCATCCGTTGCATGGCAATCCCTACTCACTCACATTGATATATATTGATGGGCATCTCCATAGCCCATTGATACGCCTAGTTGATGTGAGACTATTTTCTCCTTTTTGTCTTCTCCACAACCACCATTCTATTCCACCTATAGTGTTGTATCCATGGCTCACGCTCATGTATTGCGTGAAGATTGAAAAAGTTTGAGAACGTCAAAAGTATGAAACAATTGCTTGGCTTGTAATCGGGGTTGTGCATGATTAAATACTTTGTGTGATGAAGATAGAGCATAGCCAGACTATATGATTTTGTACGGATAACTTTCTTTGGCGATGTTATTTTGAGAAGACACGATTGCTTTGTTAGTATGCTTGAAATATTATTATTTTTATCTCAATATTAAACTTTTGTCTTGAATCTTTCGGATCTGAACATTCATGCCACAATAAAGAAAATTACATTGAGAATTATGCTAGGTAGCATCCACATCAAAAATTATGTTTTTATCATTTACCTACTCGAGGACGAGCAGGAATTAAGCTTGGGGATGCTTGATACGTCTCCAACGTATCTATAATTTTTGATTGTTCCATGCTATTATATTATCTGTTTTGGATGTTTAATGGGCTTTAATATACCTTTTTATATTATTTTTGGGACTAACCTACTAACCAAAGGCCCAGTGCAAATTGCTGTTTTTTGCCTATTTCAGTGTTTTGCAGAAAAGGAATATCAAACGGAATCCAAATGGAATGAAACCTTCGGGAGAGTTGTTTTTGGAACAAACGCAATCCAGGAGACTTGGAGTGGACGTCAAGGAAGCAACGAGGCGACCACGAGGTAGGAGGGTGCGCCCAGGGGGGTAGGCGCGCCCCCACCCTCGTGGGCCCCTCGTGGCTCCACTGACCTACTTCTTTCACTTATATATACTCATATACCCCGAAAACATCCGAGAGCACCACGAAACCCTATTTCCACCGCCGCAACCTTCTGTACTCGTGAGATCCCATCTCGGGACCTTTTCTGGTGCTCAGCCGGAGGGGCGAATCAATCACGGAGGGCTTCTACATCAACACCATAGCCTCTCCGATGATATGTGAGTAGTTTACCTGGACCTTCAGGTCCATAGTTATTAGCTAGATGGCTTCTTCTCTCTCTTTGGATCTCAATACAAAGTTCTCCTCGATTCTCTTGGATATCTATTCGATGTAATTCTTTTTGCGGTGTGTTCGTCGAGATCCGATGAATTGTGGGTTTATGACCAATATTATCTATGAACAATATTTGATTCTTCTTTGAATTCTTTTATGCATGATTTAATATATTTGCAAGTCTCTTCGAATTATCAGTTTGGTTTGGCCTACTAGATTGATCTTTCTTGCAATGGGAGGAGTGCTTAGCTTTGGGTTCAATCTTGCGGTGTCCTTTCCCAGTGACAACAGGAGCAGCAAGGCACGTATTGTATTGTTGCCATAGAGGATAAAAAGATGGGGTTTATGTCATATTTCTTGAGTTTATCCCTCTACATCTTGTCATCTTGCCTGATGCGTTACTCTGTTCTTATGAACTTAATACTCTAGATGCATGATGGATAGCGGTCGATGTGTGGAGTAATAGTAGTAGATGCAGAATCGTTTCGGTCTACGTGTCGCAGACGTGATGCCTATATACATGATCATACCTAGATATTCTCATAACTATGCGCTTTTCTATCAATTGCTCGACAGTAATTTGTTCACCCACCATAGAATTTGCTATCTTGAGAGAAGCCACTAGTGAAACCTATGGCCCCCGGTTCTTGTTTGTGCAGGTACTAGGGACTTGCGTGTTACCTCCTACTGGATTGATACCTTGGTTCTCAAAAACTGAGGGAAATACTTATGTTACTTTGCTGCATCACTCTTTCCTCTTCAAAGGAAAACCAACGCATGCTCAAGAGGTAGTAGGCAGGCGAGGTGGGGGTTTGCCGGTAGTCGGTTTCCTCTACTGCGATCCCACTTGTAAGGCCAACTCCAACGCATGACGCCGAACAGACCTCCCTTTTGCCCGGATTCTGTCAGTTTGGGTAGGGCAATGGGGTTGTGTCCGGGCCATTTCTCGGATGCGGTAGCCGTGCGCCCAACACGTGGACGCATTCCGGCCGCGTACATTTTTCTTTGCAAACACATATCTTTGTTTCATCATTGATTTTTGGTACATGGAAATACATCACCAAAATTTGACTGGAAAAGCAAGACCAAAGAAAACAAGAACCACAAGAATACATTTTAGAAGATATCCAACTTCCATAACTGCTCCTGTAAGTTGGATTAGTGCCTTCTCGATGCATTCATTGTTGATCTGCGGAGGCTCGATCTTGTGTGCTTCTTTCTTCTTCGAGTATAAAGAAGTAGACGTTGCTTCCTCGCATCTAGTCTCATGTCTAGCCTCTATTCTATCAACAAGTGCACTAGTCTCATCTCTAGCCTCTATGCTAGCTAAAAGTGCTAGAACATCTACTAAATTGTGCTCTATCAATATATCGATGTACTCTTCTTCCCAATACCAAAACTTGCATCCATTCTAACTAATAAAATTTTAAGTTAGCACATACTCCATCGGTTGAGCACTTGATGAACACCTATCCGGGATGTTCCAGTGTTGTAGACACGCAGCGCAAGACCTTCTTTGGGCAGTCGTCGCACGTAATGAGTGGAAACAGTGCGCCGACGAGCTTTTGGGTAGCACCGAGCCTGGCCGACCGCCATTCATGTATCTGCCGGCGGACCGCCGATGGTGTAGATCCGAGCGGCTAGACGATGATTCAGTACCTGCATGCGGCCTTGCAGCCTTGCCGGTGCTCGGCCAGTCCATGGTGCAACGCAGCCTCCCACAGCCGAGCGAGCTCAAGCCCGACCGGATCCGCTCCAAATCCGATCGCAGGGTGCGCAAAACACGTAGTCGTGGTTGGGTAGCTCCGGGGCGTCGAGGGAAAGGGGGCTGAGCAAGAGCGCGTCTGAGCTGCATGCGTTGGAGTTGGCCTAGCGGCGTGGCGGACCAACCGTGTGGGGGTGCAAAGTGGGTTCGCTCATGTGGGGGATGGAAGCCATCCCGCGCGGGCGCTAGGTCTGACAGGACAACCTTGTCGTCAGTGTGTGACCTCTGTGGCAACCGTTCGCTCCCCACTAGCCTCTCCGTTGACATGTGGTCCCGTTCCAACATGTCAGTGAGATGACGGCGAGTCCTTTTGTACAATTTTCGAACGGACGTCTATGTAGGCCGGGGGCGCCTCTTCGTGTACCGTGGCAACCGTCCACCGACTCTTCGCCTTTCCCTCTCAATTTGGAACTGCTGTCGCACGCTCTTCCTCCCTCCTCCATTTGCCTTCACCCTTCCTTCTGCCATTGTTCGATCGTCTTCTCCATGGAGGGAACAGCCAGAAATGACCCCGTTATTCTTGCCCCGATCTGAATGATGACGTGGTGGAGGAACTCATTGAACGGTGCGATGTCATCATCTCGGATAGCATGGCAGGTTCGTTCAAGACCATTCTCGACTCAACTAATAACATCATTTCAATGAATCCAAGGGTCCAGGAGCGGTTTGATATTCCTGCTACCTCTTGAGCATTGCGTTGGTTTTCCCTTGAAGAGGAAAGGGTGATGCAGCAAAGTAGCGTAAGTATTTCCCTCAGTTTTTGAGAACCAAGGTATCAATCCAGTAGGAGGCCACGCACGAGTCCCTCGTACCTACACAAACAAATAAATCCTCGCAACTAACGCGATAAGGGGTTGTCAATCCCTACACGGTCACTTACGAGAGTGAGATCTGATAGATATGATAAGATAATAATTTTGGTATTTTTATGATAAAGATGCAAAGTAAAATAAAAGGTAATAAAAATAGCTAAGTGTTGGAAGATTAATATGATGGAAGATAGACCCGGGGGCCATAGGTTTCACTAGTGGCTTCTCTCAAGAGCATAAGTATTCACGGTGGGTAAACAAATTACTGTTGAGCAATTGACAAAATTGAGCACAGTTATGAGAATATCTAGGTATGATCATGTATATAGGCATCATGTCCGAGACAAGTAGACCGACTCCTGCCTGCATCTACTACTATTACTCCACACATCGACCGCTATCCAGCATGCATCTAGAGTATTAAGTTCAAGAGAATAGAGTAACGCTTTAAGCAAGATGACATGATGTAGAGGGATAAACTCATGCAATATGATACAAACCCCATCTTGTTATCCTCGATGGCAACAATACAATACGTGCCTTCCTGCCCCTACTGTCACTGGGAAAGGACACCGCAAGATTGAACCCAAAGCTAAGCACTTCTCCCATTGCAAGAAAGATCAATCTAGTAGGCCAAACCAAACTGATAATTCAAAGAGACTTGCAAAGATAACTAACCATACATAAAAGAATTCAGAAAAGATTCAAATATTGTTTATAGATAAACTTGATCATAAACCCACAATTCATCGGTCTCAACAAACACACCGCAAAAGAAGATTACATCGAATAGATCTCCACAAGAGAGGGGGAGACCTTTGTATTGAGATCCAAAAAGAGAGAAGAAGCCATCTAGCTAATAACTATGGACCCATAGGTCTGAGATAAACTACTCACACTTCATCGAAAGGGCTATGGTGTTGATGTAGAAGCACTCTATGATTGATGCCCCCTCCGGCGAAGCTCCGGAACAGGCCCCAAGATGGGATCTCGTGGATACAGAAAGTTACGATGGTGGAATTAGGGTTTTGGCTCCATATCTGGTAGTTTGGGGGTACGTAGGTATATATAGGAGGAAGGAGTACGTCGGTGGAGCAACAGGGGGCCCACGAGGATGGAGGGCGCGCCTAGGGGGGTAGGCGCGCCCCTACCTCGTGGCCTCTCCTGGTTGATGTCTTGACGTAGGGTCCAAGTCCTCTGGATCACGTTCGTTCCGAAAATCACGTTCCCAAAGGTTTCATTCCGTTTGGACTCCGTTTGATATTCTTTTTCTGCGAAACTCTGAAATAGGGAAAAAAATAGCAATTCTGGGTTGGGCCTCCGGTTAATAGGTTAGTCCCAATAATAATATAGAAGTGTACAATAAAGCCCAATAATGCCCAAAACAGAATATAATACAGCATGGAACAATAAAAAATTATAGATACGTTGGAGACGTATCAGGCATCCCCAAGCTTAATTCCTGCTCGTCCTCGAGTAGGTAAATGATAAAAACAGAATTTCTGATGTGGAATGCTACTTTGGCATAATTTCAATGTAATTCTTCTTAATTGTGGTATGAATATTTAGATCCGAAAGATTCAAGATAAAAGTTCAATATTGACATAAAAATAATAATACTTCAAGCATACTAGCTAAGCAATTATGTCCTCTCAAAATAACATGGCCAAAGAAAGCTCATCCCTAAAAAATCATATAGTTTAGTCATGCTCCATTTCCGTCACACAAGAATGCTCTCATCATGCACAACCCCGATGACAAGACAATCAATTGTTTCATACTTTAGTAATCTCAAACTTTTTCAACCTTCACGCAATACATGAGCATCAGCCATGGATATAGCACTATGGGTGGAATAGAATATAATGATGGGGGTTATGTGGAGAAGACAAAAAGGGAGAAAGTCTCACATAAACGAGGCTAATTAATGAGCTATGGGGATGCTAATGAAGAAGTAGGGATTGCCATGCAACAGATGCACTAGAGCTATAAATATATGAAAGCTCAATAAAAGAAACTAAGTGGGTGTGCATCCAACTTGCTTGCTCACAAAGACCTAGGGCATTTGAGGAAGCCCATTGTTGGAATATACAAGCCAAGTTCTATAATGAAAAGTTCCCACTAGTATATGAAAGTGACAAAACAAAGACTCTCTATCATGAAGATTATGGTGCTACTTTGAAGCACAAGTGTGGTAAAAAGGATAGTAACATTGTCCCTTCTCTCTTTTTCTCTCATTTTTGGGCCTTCTCTTTTTTATGGCCTTTCTCCTTTTTTATTTTTATTTTATTTTATTTTTCCTCACTTGGGACAATTCTCTAGATAATGATGATCATCACACTTCTATTTATTTACAACTCAATGATTACAACTCGATACTAGAACAAAGTATGACTCTATATGAATGCCTCCGGCGGTGTACCCGGATATGCAATGAACCAAGAGTGACATGTATTAAAGGATTATGAATGGTGGCTTTGCCACAAATACTATTTCAACTACATGATCATGCAGAGCAATATGACAATGATGAACGTGTCATGATAAATGGAACGGTGGAAAGTTGCATGGCAATATATCTCGGAATGGCTATGGGAATGCCATAATAGGTAGGTATGGTGGCTGTTTTGAGGAAGATATAAGGAGGTTTATGTGTGAAAGAGCGTATCATATCACGGGGTTTGGATGCACCGGCGAAGTTTGCACCAACTCTCAATGTGAGAAAGGGAAATGCACGGTACCGAAGAGGCTAGCAATGATGGAAAGGTGAGAGTGCGTATAATCCATGGACTCAACATTAGTCATAAAGAACTCACATAATTATTGCAAAATCTATAAGTCATAAAAAACCAAGCACTACACGCATGCTCCTAGGGGGATAGATTGGTAGGAAAAGACCATTGCTCGTCCCCGACCGCCACTTATAAGGAAGACAATCAAAGAACACGTCATGTTTCAAATTTGTTACATAACGTTTACCATACGTGCATGCTACAGGACTTGCAAACTTCAACACAAGTATTTTTCAAATTCACAACTACTCAACTAGCATAACTTTGATATCACTACCTCCACGTCTCAAAACAATCATCAAGCATCAAACTTCTCTTAGTATTCAACACACTCATAAGAAAGTTTTTACTAGTCTTGAATACCTAGCATATTAGGATTATTTAAGTAAATTACCATGCTATTTAAGACTCTCAAAATAATCTAAGTGAAGCATGAGCGAATAATAGTTTCTATAAAACAAATCCACCGACGTGCTCTAAAAGATATAAGTGAAGTACTAGAGCAAAAACTATATAACTCAAAAGATGTAAGTGTAGCGCATAGAGTATTCTAATAATTTCCGAATCACGTGTGTCTCTCTCAAAAGGTGTGTAAAGCAAGGATGATTGTGGTAAACTAAAAAGCAAAGACTCAAATCATACAAGACGCTCCAAGCAAAACACATATCATGTGGTGAATAAAAATATTGCTCCAAGTAAAGTTACCGATGGAAGTAGACGAAAGAGGGGATGCCTTTCGGGGCATCCCCAAGCTTTGGCTTTTAGGTGTACTTAGATTATCTTGGGGTTCCATGGCCATCCTCAAGATTAGGCTCTTTCCATTCCTTGTTCCACAATCCATCAAATCTTTCACCAAAAACTTGAAAACTTCACAACACAAAACTTAAAGTAGAAAATCTCGTGAGCTCCGTTAGCGAAAGAAAACAAAACACCACTTCAAGGTACTGTAATGAACTCATTATTTTTTATGTTGGTGTTAAACCTACTATATTCCAAATTCTCTATGGTTTATAAACTATTTTACTAGCCATATATTCATCAAAATAAGCAAACAACACACGAAAAACAGAATCTGTCAAAAACAGAACAGTCTGTAGTAATATGTAGCTAACGCAATATATGGAACCCCAAAAATTCTAAAATAAATTTCTGGACGTGAGGAATTTATCTATTAATCATCTTCAAAGATAATTAACTAAATAGCAATTTCCAAAAAAAATGGCAGCAATTCTCGTGAGCGCTAAAGTTTCTGTTTTTTACAGCAAGATTAAAAAGACTTACCCCAAGTCTTCCCAACGGTTCTACTTGGCACAAACACTAATTAAACAAAAAAAAAACAACCAAAACATAGGCTAGATAAATTATTTATTACTAAACAGGAGCAAAAAGAAAGGGATAAAAATAAAATTGAGTTGCCTCCCAACAAGCGCTATCGTTTAACGCCCCTAGCTAGGCATAAAAAGCAAGGATAAATCTAGGTATTGCCATCTTTGGTAGGAAATCCATAAGTGGCTCTCATAATAGATTCATAAGGTAATTTAATTTTCTTTCTAGGGAAGTGTTCCATGCCTTTCCTTAACGGAAATTGGAATATAATATTCCCTTCCTTCATATCAATAATTGCACCAATCGTTCTAAGGAAAGGTCTACCAAGAATAATAGGACATGAAGGATTGCAATCTATGTCAAGAACAATAAAATCTACGGGCACATAATTCCTATTTGCAACAATAAGAACATCATTAATTCTTACCATAGGTTTCTTAATAGTGGAATCCGCAAGGTGCAAGTTCAAAGAGCAATCATCAAAATCACGGAAACCTAGCAAATCACACAAAGTCTTTGGAATCGTCGAAACACTAGCACCCAAATCACACAAAGCATAGCATTCATGATCTTTAATTTTAATTTTAATAGTGGGTTCCCACTCATCATAAAGTTTTCTAGGGATAGAAACTTCCAACTCAAGTTTTTCTTCATAATATTGCATCAAAGCATCAATGATATGTTTAGTAAAAGCTTTATTTTGACCATAAGCATGAGGAGAATTTAGCACGGATTGCAACAAGGAAATACAATTTATAAAAGATAAATTTTCATAATTAAAAATCCTTGAAATCCAAAATAGTGGGTTCATCGATATTTAATGTTTTGACTTCTTCAATCCCACTTTTAACAATTTTAGCATCAAGATCTAAAGACTCTCAATTTTTGGAACGCCTTCTAGGTAAAGGTGGATCATATTCAGTCCCATAATTATCAAGATTAATATTGCAAAACAAAGATTTAATAGGGGGCACGTCTATAACTTTTAGATCTTCATCTTTATTATCATGGAAACTAGAAGAACACGCTTTTATAAAGCAAACTTTCTTAGCACGCATCCTAGATGTTCTTTCTTTGCACTCATCAATGGAAATTGTCATGGATTTGAGAGACTCATTGATATCATGCTTAGGTGGAATTGATCTAAGTTTCAAAGAATCAACATCAAGAGTAATTCTATCAACGTTCCTAGCCAACTCATCAATCTTAAGCAATTTTTCTTCAATCAAAGCATTGAAATTATTTTGCAAAGTAATAAATTCTTTAATACTAGATTCAAAATCAGAGGGCATATTATTATAATTTCCATAAGAATTGTTGTAGGAATTACCATAATTATTAGAGGAATTACTAGGATATGGCCTAGGATTAAAGTTTCCTCTATACGCGTTGTTACCAAAATTATTCCTACCAACAAAATTTACATCCATAGATTCATTATTATTGTCAATCAAAGTAGACATAGGCATATCATTAGGATCAGAAGAAACACTTTTATTAGCAAATAATTTCATAAGTTCATCCATCTTTCCACTTAAAACATTAATTTCTTCTATCGCATGCACTTTTTTTATTAGTAGATCTTTCAGTGTGCCATTGAGAATAATTAACCATAATATTATCTAGGAGTTTAGTAGCTTCTCCTAAAGTGATTTCCATAAAAGTGCCTCCCGCGGCCGAATCTAAAAGATTTCTAGAAGCAAAATTCAATCCGGCATAAAATTTTTGTATAATCATCCACAAATTCAAACCATGCGTAGGGAAATTACGTATCATTAATTTCATCCTCTCCCAAGCTTGTGCAACATGTTCATGATCAAGTTGCTTAAAATTCATAATATCGTTTCTAAGAGAGATAATCTTAGAGGGAGGAAAATATTAGAGATAAACACATCTTTGCACTTGTTCCAGGAATCAATACTATTTTTAGGCAAAGACGAAAACCAAGCTTTAACACGATCTCTAAGTGAAAAAGGAAATAGCTTCAGTTTAACAATATCATTATCCACATCTTTCTACATTTGCATATCGCACAAATCAACGAAGCTATTTAGATGGGTACGTAGCGGCATCTTCACTAGGAAGGCCGGCGAATTGATCTTTCATGACAAGATTCAACAAAGCAGCGTTGATTTCACAAGATTTAGTATCGGTAAGAGGATTGTTGTTGGTATTGGTAAACTCACATAATTTAGTATTGTCTTGAGCCATCGTTGCAAGCAAGCAATCCAACACACGAGCAAACAAGAGACGGGCGTAAAGAGGCAAATAGAGAAAGAGAGGGAGGATGGAGAGAGAGAGGGCGAATAAAATGGCAAGGGTGAAGTGGGGGAGAGGAAAACGAGAGGCAAATGGCAAATAATGTAATGCGGGAGATAAGGGTTTGTGATGGGTACTTGGTATGTTGACTTTTGCGTAGACCTCCCCGGCAATGGCACCAGAAATCCTTCTTGCTACATCTTGAGCACTACGTTGGTTTTCCCTTGAAGACGAAAGGGTGATACAACAAAGTAGCGTAAGTATTTCCCTTAGTTTTGAGAACCAAGGTATCAATCCAGTAGGAGGCCACGCACGAGTCCCTCGCACCTACACAAACAAATAAATCCTCGCAACCAACGCGATAAGGGGTTGTCAATCCCTACACGGTCACTTACGAGAGTGAGATCCGATAGATATGATAAGGTAATATTTTTGGTATTTTTATGATAAAGATGCAAAGTAAAATAAAAGGCAATAAAAATAGCTAAGTGTTGTGTAAGTGCATCTAGTGCCACCCCTAGTTGGTTTTGGAGTATTGACGACAAACCTAGTTGAGGGACTAATGTGTTTGTGAGAATTGCAGGAAAACACAGGTAGAAGTCCCTCATTGATTCGGCTTACTACCAGAGATGACCCCTAAAAATGAATGAAGACATTGAAGTCAAAGGTGGTATATGAAGATATTCACATCGAAGACTATGACAACAGAAGACACGTTATGAAGCCTATGGAACTCGAAGACCTAGATCTTTCGTAGTTCTTTTTATTTTTGTTGAGTCATAGGAACCACCGTACTGTTAAGTGGGGTCCAGGAGAACAAGTCAGAGTGACTTAAGTGATGCCTAAATCAAAAACCTATGTCTTCGAGTGAAGACAATGAGAGCAAATCTTGTCCAGAGCCGGACAAGTCAGCTTTGCTTGTAGCCCAAGTAAAGTTGCCATGAGAGTTCGAAATCTAACCGTTGAGACACGTGTCAGTTCCTTAGTGACCTAGGGTCATTTCGGACAAATCAGGTCGGGTTGCCAAGTGGCTATAAATAGCCCACCCCCACAACCATAAACAGTTGGCTGCTCAGATTTCAGTGCACGGCTTTTGTCGTTTGAGAGCAACCCACCTCGAAGCCTTTGAGAGAAAATTCCTAGTGAGGAGAAAAGCCCTAACCACCCAGAGCCAGAGTAAATTGGGCATCACTTAAGTCTTCTTGTCTGTGTGATCTGAAGACTTATTACACTTGAGGACTGTGAATCCTCCAGATGGTTAGGCGTCGCGTTCAGAGCATCCAAGAGACATTGTGGATTGCCAGTGAACGAAGTCTGTGAAGGTTTGGGAGTCTACCTTGAAGACTTACCAGAGTGATTGGGCGAGGACTAAGTGACCTTAGCTCAAGGAGATTACGGTGAGGACTTGGTGTCCTGAACTGTGTGTTCAGGACTGGGTGTCTGGGACTGTGTGTCCTAAGGTTTAAATACCTAGCCGCTCCAACCAGACGTACAGTTGTCACAGCAACTGGAACTGGTCCAACATATCATTGTCTTCAATGAGTCACTGGTTTCATCTTCACTTCCTTCTCTTGCTGTTACTCATTGTGAAGTCATTGTGTGCTTGCTTTATCATTTGTCTTCACAACGTGAATGCATGATCTGTTTGGCTTCATAACTTCTTCCTACTTGATCCTTATTACACTGAAGCTGTTTGTCACTGTGCTTTCACTCTATTGAATACATGACCATGGCTGGCCTAGTGTAATCTAACTTCCGCTGCATAGTAATAGGCATAATCTTCACTGTTTGTCTTCATAACTCCCAAGTTTTGAAGACTTCCATAAAAATCGCCTATTCACCCCCCCTCTAGTCGATATAACGCACTTTCATGTTGGAAGATTAATATGATGGAAGATAGACCCGGGGGCCATAGGTTTCACTAGTGGCTTCTCTCAAGAGCATAAGTATTCACGGTGGGTAAACAAATTACTGTTGAGTAATTGATAGAATTGAGCATAGTTATGAGAATATCTAGGTATGATCATGTATATAGGCATCACATCCGAGACAAGTAGACCGACTCCTTCCTTCATCTACTACTATTACTCCACACATCGACCGCTATCCAGCATGCATCTAGAGTATTAAGTTCAAGAGAACAGAGTAACGCTTTAAGCAAGATGACATGATGTAGAGGGATAAACTCATGCAATATGATATAAACCCCATCTTGTTATCCTTGATGGCAACAATACAATACGTTCCTTGCTGCCCCTACTGTCACTGGGAAAGGACACCGCAAGATTGAACCCAAAGCTAAGCACTTCTCCCATTGCAAGAAAGATCAATCTAGTAGGCCAAACCAAACTGATAATTCGAAGAGACTTGCAAAGATAACCAATCATACATAAAATAATTCAGAGAAGATTCAAATATTGTTCATAGATAAACTTGATCATAAACCCACAATTCATCGGTCTCAACAAACACACCGCAAAAGAAGATTACATCGAATAGATCTCCACAAGAGAGCGGGAGAACTTTGTATTGAGATCCAAAAAGAGAGAAGAAGCCATCTAGCTAATAACTATGGACCCGTAGGTCTAAGGTAAACTACTCACACTACATCGGAAGGGCTATGCTGTTGATGTAGAAGCCCTCCGTGATCGATGCCCCCTCCGGCGGAGCTCCGGAACAGGCCCCAAGATGGGATCTCATGGATCCAAAAAGTTACAGTGGTGGAATTAGGGTTTTGGCTCCGTATCTGGTAGTTTGGGGGTACGTAGGTATATATAGGAGGAAGGAGTACGTCGGTGGAGCAACAGGGGGCCCACGAGGGTGGAGGGCGCGCCTAGGGGGGTAGGCGCGCCCCTACCTCATGGCCTCCTGGTTGATGTCTTGACGTAGGGTCCAAGTCCTCTGGATCACGTTCGTTATGAAAATCACGTTCCCAAAGGTTTCATTCCGTTTGGACTCCGTTTGATATTCTTTTTCTGCGAAACTCTGAAATAGGCAAAAAAACAACAATTCTGGGCTGGGCCTTCGGTTAATAGGTTAGTCCCAAAAATAATATAGAAGTGTATAATAAAGCCCAATAATGTCCAAAACAGAATATAATATAGCATGGAACAATAAAAAATTATAGATACGTTGGAGACGTATCACTCCCCTGTCTTCTTCACCGTGACCCTGCTCACTGGCGCGCGGACGACGGAGGCCTCGCCTTGTGCAAGTTGGTGCCACTTGATAATGATATGTGTGATGTTAAGATGCCATCACTTGAGGGTAAGGCTTGGGCACGCGCAAATGGAGATTGGGTTGTTTATATTGGATCCAACTGCGAGTGGGAACTTGTGAATGTGTACACTCGTCACCGGGTTCCACTTCCAAAAATCTCAGACTGCCCAGAGGTTTAGCACACCGTTTATCTATGTATGTTCAACTACGGTCATGGTGACTGTCATCTATAGAAGATAGCAATTTGTCAAGTTCCTGGCCGCTCTTAGGGTTTAATGGAATATGTAGTTGTTGCTATCTTCGATAAGCTTGTTGCCTTCCTCCATAGTTCGACTGGATGGATATTGCTCAAAAATCAGTCTCTATACAAGGATGAGTACTGCGATGCAATTCAATATGAGGGTCTTGTGTTTGCTACCACCACTCATGGCACTGTTTTTGCATCGAATCCTTATGCTTTTGGTATGTTTGTATTCCACCGTAATTATAATTGTTTCATCCACATGCAAGCGGGTTAGCTAGTTTCCCTTTACTAATTAACCTTCTTGTGTTTCCAAGGTCCTGTGAACATTCCACCACCTGTACTTGAATGTGTTTCCCAGGAGGAGATGACGATGATGATGATCACGAGCATGAGGACCCATATACTCAGTGGCGCCTGGCAACTTATTCGGATGGATCACCTCTTCTTGTCTATATACAGGGAACCACTAATGTGACTAAGGAAGCAGGTGTTGTCTCCCATGTTCGCACTCTCTGGACCTATTCCAACATCCGTTGCGGGGTATTCGGGATGGATACTACTATGCTAGCGCCAACACCTTCTCCCTGGTTTAGTATTGATACTCTTGGAGGAAACTCGCTCTTCCTTGGACAAAACCATCCAATCATGGTGAAAGGCGACCCAGCTACTGTTGACACAACATTACTACCATTTTTGACAAGCAACTGTATCTATACCTCGGACATTGCTATGCTTCCCTACCATGGCTAACACAATATGGGTCATGAAATAGGCCGCTTCAGCCTGGATGATCAGTCATGCGTCAGTCTCGAGCTTGACAGTAGCTGGCCCTTCCGAGAGAAACTCTTCTGGTTCAAAGCAAGCGTTTCCAACACCGAGGATTGGTTGAGATGAAGTTCATTTCATTGCTTGTTATTGTGATGAAACTTTAGTATTTACTAGAATGTTTTGTTGGAACTAATCTATAATCCAACATGTATCCTCGTTGTCGTTGTGTGTTGATGACTTGTTGTATGTAATGAATGGTACATTTGCATATGCATGTCATAAACTCAATTTGTAAATCGTTTTCGGCTCACTTCTTGGAGTGTTAGTTTCATAGTAGTATAGTCAACATCCGTAGTAGTATGAAGTTGCCACATCACATAGAGCCAACCAATAGTTAGTTCTAGTTAGATCAACTAGAGCTAGGTGTCGCACGGAGGCCGAGAAATATAGTGATAGCGTGACTACGTGAGGTGGGATTGTACGTAGTATGATGTAGGCACAAGGCTTGCCATGTTTCCTACTCCTCCGGTCGAAATGTGGAGAAGATTTGGTCGAGTTCTTCCTGCTTTTGCCGACACATGGGACATCCAGCATCGAGGTCATGTCATGCAAGAAAATGGAGTGGTAGTTGAAGCCACGTGATGTGCATCTTGGGTTAAACTGTAAATAGAATCTTACTACTCTTGAGTAACTCCAAAAGCGTCCACCAAAGATCTTTATTGATTTTTTTTTCATCACCAAATCGTCGAGGTGAAAGATGTGCAGGTTCAGTGGGTCCTCTTGCGTTTTCACTAACATGTGGGACCGCATGCGAGCAAACCGACGATGGGCTCCGCACGTCTGCTGGCTAGCTGAGAAGAGAGATAGAGGAGGGCTGAGCACGGACTCCAGGAAATTTGTTCTACGTAACCAGCACCTCGATATAGGCTTGATATATTGGGGTGGCATGGGCCATAACTAGCATTCACGTCTAGCAGTATTGCACACGTCACCCACACGAGTCCCATCCGACACCAATTTTCTTGGAGTCTGTGCTACAACCATCTCTTCTCCCTCCTGTTTTCTCAGCCATCACGCGGTGGGCAGGGTGGGGGTTTGCCGATAGTCGGTTTGCTCAACTGCGGTCCCACTTGAGCGGAGTGCCGGACCAACTGAGGGAGTCCTGGATTAGGGGGTGTTCGGATAGCCGGACTATACCTTCAGCCGGACTCCTGGACTATGAAGATATAAGATTGAAGACTTCGTCCCGTGTCCGGATGGGACTTTCCTTGGCGTGGAAGGCAAGCTTGGCGATGCGGATATTCAAGATCTCCTACCATTGTAACCGACTTTGTGTAACCCTAACCCTATCCGGTGTCTATATAAACCAGAGGGTTGTAGTCCGTAGAGGATCAACTCCATACACAATCATACCATAGGCTAGCTTCTAGGGTTTAGCCTCCTTGATCTCGTGGTAGATCTACTCTTGTACTACCCATATCGTCAATATTAATCAAGCAGGAGTAGGGTTTTACCTCCATCGAGAGGGCCCGTACCTGGGTAAAATAAAGTGTCCCCTGTCTCTTGTTACCATCCGGCCTAGACGCACAGTTCGGGACCCCCTACCCGAGATCCTCCAGTTTTGACACCGACATTGGTGCTTTCATTGAGGGTTCCTCTGTGTCGTCGCCTTCAGGCCCGATGGCTCCTTCGATCTTCAACAATGATGCGGTCCAGGGTGAGACTTTTCTCCCCGGGTAGATCTTCGTCTTCGGCGGCTTTGCACTGCGGGCCAACTCGCTTGGCCACCTTGAGCAGATCGAAAGCTACGCCCCTGGCCATCAGGTCAGGTTTGGAAGCCTAAACTACACGGCTGACATCCGCGGAGACTTGATGTTCGACGGATTCGAGCCACAGCCAAGCGTGCTGCACTGTCTCGATGGGCACGATATAGCTCTGCCGCCGAACAGCGCCTTGGAGGCCGCACACGCATCGGTTTAGACCATGGATTCGGAACCTACTGCGCCGATCGAGGATCAGCGGTTGGATGCTGCCTCAGGGGCTGCGATCTCAGAGGCGATCGAGCCGAACTCCAGCCCCGCACTCCGCACGGCCCGTGACTCCGAGGATCCGGATTCCTCTCCGAACTCCGAGCCCCCTCCGCCCCTGCCAATCGAATCCGAGTGGGCACCGGTAATGGAGTTCACCGCAGTGGACATCTTTCAGCATTTGCCTTTTGGCGACATCCTGAATTCTCTTAAGTCTCTCTCTTTATCAGGAGAGCCCTGGCCGGACTACGGTCAGCAAGGGTGGTATACAAACGGTGAGGAAATTCAAAACCCACCCACCACCCACTTTGTAGCCACTGTCGACGATTTAACTGACATACTTGACTTCGGCTCCGAAGACATCGACGGCATGGATGATGATATAGGAGACGAACAGGAACCAGCACCTGTAGGGCGCTGGAAAGCCGCCTCGTCATACGACATATACATGGTGGATACTCCAAAAGATGGAGATGGCGATGGAACAATGGGGGATGACGCCCCCAACAAACAGCCAAAGCGCCGGCGTCAGCGGCGCCGCTCTAAATCCCGCCAAAGCAAAAACGGTGATTCCGGCACGGGAGATAATACTACCCCGGACAGCGCCGAAGAACACCCACCTCAGCAAGATTCGGCATAGGAAGATGGAGAAGCCAGCCCTCATGAGAGAGCAGCAGACAAAGAGGTCGAGCATGATAACTATACGCCTCCCTCCGAAGACGAGGCAAGCCTCGATGACGACGAATTCGTCATACCATCAGACCCCGCCGAACAAGAGCGTTTTAAATGCAGGATTTTAGCCACGGCAAGCAGCCTCAAGAAAAAGCAGCAACAACTTAGAGTTGCCCAAGATTTGCTAGCTGACAGATGGACTGAAGTCCTTGCGGCCGAAGAGTATGAACTCGAACGCCCCTCCAAGAGTTACCCGAAGCACAGGCCGCTACCCCGATCAGAGGAGGAAGCACCTACATCACCAGCGCATGACATGGCAGACCGGCCACCCCGTGGCCGTGACAGAGAGGCCGCTCAGCCCTCCACCCAAGCCATGCCCCGACGCCGCACAACTAAGGCACGGAAAAATGCGCCCGACCTGCGAGACATACTGGAGGATAAAGCAAGACAAACAAGATCGATCTACGGATCGCGCAGGCGCCCTACGGCATGTGACAATGATCTTCACTCCGGATACAACAAATCCGGCCAGGCCGAACACAACAGACATAGCTCTTCCGAGCTGCATCGTGATATAGCCCAGTACAGAGGCGCCGCACACCCGCTATGCTTCACGAATGAAGTAATGGATCATAAAACCCCAGAGGGCTTCAAACCCGTAAACATCGAATCATACGATGGCACCACAGACCCGGCGGTATGGATCGAGGACTATCTCTTTCACATCCACATGGCACGCGGCGATGATCTACACGCCATCAAGTACCTCCTGCTCAAACTTAAAGGACCGGCCCGGCATTGGCTTAACAGCTTGCCAGCAGACTCAATCGGTTCTTGGGAGGACCTGGAAGCCGCATTCCTCGATAACTTCTAGGGCACTTACGTGTGACCGCCGGATGCCGATGACTTAAGCCACATAATTCAGCAGCCAGAAGAATCAGCCAGACAATTCTGGACACGGTTCCTAACAAAGAAAAACTAGATAGTCGACTGTCCGGACGCAGAGGCCCTAGCAGCCTTCAAGCATAACATCCGCGACGAGTGGCTTGCCCGGCACATGGGACAGGAAAAGCCGAAATCCATGGTAGCACTCACGACACTCATGACCCGCTTTTGCGCGGGAGAAGATAGCTGGCTGGCTCGCAGTAACAACTTATCAAAGAACCCTGGTAATTCGGATACCAAGGACAAAACTGGCAGGACACGTCGGAATAAGCAAAAACGCCGCGTTAACAGCGACAACAATGAAGAGACGGCAGTCAATGCCGGATTCAGAGGCTATAAATCTGGTCAGCGGAAAAAGCCATTCAAAAAGAATACTCAGGGCTTGTCCAGTTTGGACCGAATACTCGATCGCTTATGCCAGATACATGGCACCCCCGAAAAGCTAGCCAATCACACTAACAGGGATTGTTGGGTGTTCAAGCAGGCAGGCAAGTTAAGAGCCGAAAACAGAGACAAGGGGCTGCACAGTGACGACGAGGAGCCCAAGCCGCCGAACAACAATGGACAGAAGGGCTTTCCCCCACAAGTGCGGATGGTGAACATGATATACGCAACACACATCCCCAAGCGGGAGCGGAAGCGTGCGCTGCGGGTCGTATACGCGATGGAGCCAGTCGCCCCAAAATTCAACCCATGGTCCTCCTGCCCGATCACTTTTGACCGAAGGGACCATCCACTAGCATCCGTCATGGCGGCTTCGCCGCATTGGTCCTTGACCCAATCATAGACGGATTTCACCTCACAAGAGTCCTCATGGATGGCGGCAGTAGCCTGAACCTGCTTTATCAGGACACAGTGCGGAAAATGGGCATAGATCCCTCAAGGATCAAACCCACAAGAACGACCTTTAAAGGCGTTATACCAGGTGTAGAAGCCAACTGTACAGGCTCAGTAACACTTGACGTGGTCTTCGGATCCCCGAATAATTTCCGAAGCGAAGAGTTAATCTTCGATATAGTCCCGTTTCGCAGTGGCTATCACGCCCTGCTCGAACGAACCGCATTCGCAAAATTCAATGCGGTGCCGCATTATGCATATCTCAAACTCAAGATGCCAGACCCTCGAGGAGTAATCACGGTCAACGGAAACACCGAACGCTCCCTCCGTACGGAGGAGCATACGGCGGCTCTAGCAGCGGAGGTACAAAGTAGCCTTCTTAGGCAATTCCCCAGTCCGGCCATTAAAAAGCCAGACACTGCCAAGCGCGCCCGGAGTAACCTACAGCAGGACCGCCTGGCACACTCTGAGCAAGCGTAGCAATGCGGCCCCAACCCCAGCTTTCGCGACCTAGAAAAACCAGTACCTCGCGTACATAACTACGCCCTTGAAATACCATGGGCACAGGGGAAGGGGCACACTAACGGCACGCCCAAAATACGGCTTAAAACGTACCAGGGGCTGCCGGATTCTTTTTTTTATTTTTTTCCTTACTTTCAGGACTCCATACTTCGGACAACCTGTTCGGCAATTCGATGGCCGCACAAACGATGCAAGATCCAGGGAGGCAGACAAGCCATGCCGCATTATGGAACTCCCAGGTGGTCTCTGTTACGAGCGGTATACTTGTTTTAAATACAATTCCGCGGCCTGCCCCTGGTCAGGACATACTGAATAGTCCAATATCTTTTGCTTATCGCACTATTTGTATCATTCGGCTTTGATAAATAGCCTCTCTATAAACAATGCTTAGCTTTTTGTCTATTTTTTGCATTACTCTATTTTATATATGTTCATTAATGACATGTTGCACCCGTACACTATGGTACGACAAGTACACCAGGGGCTTCAGTCCTTTAATATGGTGTGAGAAGTCCGTACACTTTCACAAGTGCGGCACCCCGAACTTATAGCACTATATGCATCAGCTCCGAATCATGATTTGGGTCAATAGTTGGGTTTTCCCGGCTCCTATGTTTTGGTGCCTTACATTCCGCTATATCGGCTAAGGTAGCACTAGGAGAACCACTGCGATTGTGCCCCGGTTGAGCTGGTCTAAGCACCTCAGTGGAGAAAGCTAAAACTGACTGTCATGATGAGGCGAGAGACCGGTCGCTGTTCGAGAGGTTTTTCGGGTCCCTAAAGACCTATGCCGCTTCGAGCGAGGAGCTGGATAACCCCAGCCAAGGCGTGGATAGCGCCCCGAACTCGGTCTTCCGAACTAGGGGCTTCGCCGAAATTTAAAATTATAAAGTTCTATGGCTAAGTGAGAGTGTTCAAGCATTATAGTCCGATTGCCTGGTTCGCCGTGCTGAGCGCCTCCCTCGAAGGACCCAACTATGGGAAAAAGAGTGCTCAGGTTTATCCCCGAACACCCCAGCACTAGTGGCATGGGGGCAGAAGCCGATGACTGGCCATCTCTCAATTTTTTGATAAACGACCGCACAGAAAATAATATTTTAAATTCAACAAGCATTCCTTAAAGCGCCTATGAACAAGTTTTCAGCGCATAGGATAAAAACGAGCGAGTTTATTCAAAAATTACATCCTTGGTACATTCATCTGCCACAAGGCAAGCACCCACAAGAACATCCTTGTAATAGTTCTCGGGCTTGCGATGCTCCTTCCCCGGCGGCGACCCGTCCTTCACAAGCTTCTCACCGTCTAGCTTACCCCAGTGCACCTTTACACGGGCAAGGGCCCTACGGGCACCTTCGATGCAGACGGAGCGCTTGAGGACCTCGAGCCTTGGACAGGCCTCCACCAGCTGCCGCACCAGCTCGAAGTAGCTCCCAGGCAGGGCCTCTCCGGGCCACAGCCGAACTGTGAAGCCCTTCATGGCCTGTTTGGCCGCCTTGTGGAGTTCGACCAGCTGTTTCAGCTGGTCTCTCAAGGGCACAGGGTGTCCGGCCTCAGCATACTGAGACCAGAACACCTTCTCCGTCGAGCTTCCCTCTTCAGCTCGGTAAAATGCGGCGGCATCGGATACTCTGCGGGGAAGATTTGCGAATACCCCTGGAGAACTTCGGATTCGGGTAAGTAACAAGTAGTTTACTTTTATATTTCTGCTTTGCATAAAGAATGCCTTACGCGCTACTATCTTCTTCATATCCTCCAACTCTCGGAGGGCCTATTGGGCTTCGGCCTTGGCAGACTTGGCAGTCTCAAGGGCCGTCGCGAGCTCGGACGCTCGGGTCACTGACTCAAGCTCCAAACTCTCATGTTTTCTCATGAGAGCCTGAAGCTCTTGCTGCACCTCGCCGACCTGAGCCCCAAGTTTTTCTCGCTCGGTGCGCTCCGCGGCCGTTTTCTTTTCGGCCTCAGACAACGCCTGCTTGAGGATCGCCACCTCAGTCGTGGCCCCTACAATAAGGAGTACAATCCTGTTATTTTTTGCAATCACGCCTCCCTATAGGCACTTATTTCTGTAAGGTATTTCTTACTTTATTTCTCCTCGAGTTGCCGCTTGGCAAGGCCGAGCTCTTGCTCGGACCGCTCGAGTCCCTGTCTCAGGACACCCACCTCCGCAGTCAGTGCGGCGGTGGACAGCAGCGAAGCCTGCATACGCATATTGACTCTTTATTGTTAGACTCCTGCCAAATTTAATAGATCCTCTATTCGGCTTTTCTTTCCGAACGCCAAATAGAGCATCAGGGGCTACTGTCTATGCAGTAATATTTTTACATATTTTTACTTACCTCGAAGCCTGTTAGGAGGCTAGCGCAAGCTTCACTCAGCCTGCTCTTGGCGGACTGGACCTTCTGGATCACCGTACTCATAATAGTACGGTGCTCCTCGTCGATGGAGGCGCCTTCAAGCACCTCCAGCAGATTGTCCGGCACCTCTGGTTGGACGGAGGTTGCCGGCTCAGAAGGCTTGCTCCTCTTGGAAGGAGCTCGCCTACCGCGGTCCGGAATCATTGAAGATTCCGGCACGGTGTCCGGCTTAAGGCCGGACTTGGATCCCTGGGGGGTCTTGTCCCCTTTACTCCTGGAGTCCGGGAGGTTGCCTTGCGGCTCCTCCAGGACCACCTCCTCCTGCCGCAGAGCTTGTCGCGACGCCACTTCGGCGTCGTCCGCAGTGCGGGGGGAGACAGCGGGCGGAACAGAGTTCACGTCCGATGAATCCAGGGAGCCGCTCGATGACTCGTTGAGTTCGGCCCGGGGCGGTCAGACAACGTGATATGCCAATTGCTATTTACCCTTCATAAGGACCCTTTTCATCGAATCCGATCCAACTAAAGTGGGAGAGACAGACACCCGCTAGCCACCTTATGCAACTAGTGTATGTCAGTCGGTGGAACCAGTCTCACGTAAGAGTATGTGTAAGGTCGGTCCGGGCCGCTTCATCCCACGATGCCGCCGAATCAAGATTGGACTTGTAACGGTAAGCATATTGAACAAAATCAACGCCCACAACTACTTTGTGTTCTACTCGTGCATAGAAACTACGCATAGACCTAGCTCATGATGCCACTGTAGGGGAACGTAGCATAAATTCAAAATTTTCCTACGCGTCACCAAGATCTATCTATGGAGTCATCTAGCAAAGAGGGAGGAGTGGATCTACATACCCTTGTAGATCGCGCGTGGAAGCATTCAAGAGAACGGGGTTGATGGAGTCGTACTCGTCGTGATCCAAATCACCGATGATCCTAGCGCCGAACGGACGGCACCTCCGCGTTCAACACACGTACGGAGCAGCGACGTCTCCTCCTTCTTGATCCAGCAAGGGAGAAGGAGAGGTTGATGGAGATCCAGCAGCACGACGGCATGGTGGAAGTAGCGGGATTCCAACAGGGCTTCGCTAAGCGCTGCGGGAGGAGGGAGATGTGTCACGGGAGGGAGAGGGAGGCGCCAGGCCTTAGGTTTGGTTGCCCTCCCTTCCCCCCACTATATATAGGGCCAAGGGAGAGGGGGAGGGCTCAGCCTTGCCCCTTCCTCCAAGGAAGGGTGCGGCCAAGGGGGGGAGGAGTCCATCCTCCCCAAGGCACCTCGGAGGTGCCTGCCCCCTTTAGGACTCTCCCCTCCTCTTGTCCCTTTGGCGCATGGGCCTCTAGGGGCTGGTGCCCTTGGCCCATGTAGGCCAAGGCGCACCCCCTACAGCCCATGTGGCCCCCGGGGTAGGTGGCCCCACCAGGTGGACCCCCGGGACCCTTCCGGTGGTCCCGGTACAATACCGGTGACCCCGAAACTTGTCCCGATGGCCGAAATAGCACTTCCTATATATAATTCTTTACCTCCGGACCATTCCGGAACTCCTCGTGACGTCCGGGATCTCATCCGGGACTCCGAAAAACATTCGGGTTACCACATACTAATATCTCTATAACCCTAGCGTCACCGAACCTTAAGTGTGTAGACCCTACGGGTTCGGGAACCATGTAGACATGACCGAGACGTTCTCCGGTCAATAACCAACAACGGGATATGGATACCCATGTTGGCTCCCACATGTTCCACGATGATCTCATCGGATGAACCACGATGTCAAGGACTTAATCAATCCCGTATACAATTCCCTTTGTCTAGCGGTACGATACTTGCCCGAGATTCGATCGTCGGTATCCCGATACCTTGTTCAATCTCGTTACCGGCAAGTCTCTTTACTCGTTCCGTAACACATCATCCCGTGATCAACTCCTTGGTCACATTGTGCACATTATGATGATGTCCTACCGAGTGGGCCCAGAGGTACCTCTCCGTTTACACGGAGTGACAAATCCCAGTCTCGATTCATGCCAACCCAACAGACACTTTCGGAGATACCCGTAGTGTACATTTATAGCCACCCAGTTACGTTGTGACGTTTGGCACACCCAAAGCACTCCTACGGTATCCGGGAGTTGCACAATCTCATGGTCTAAGGAAATGATACTTGACATGAGAAAAGCTTCAGCGAACGAACTACACGATCTTTGTGCTAGGCTTCGGATTGGGTCTTGTCCATCACATCATTCTCCTAATGATGTGATCCCGTTATCAATGACATCAAATGTCCATGGTCAGGAAACCGTAACCATCTATTGATCAACGAGCTAGTCAACTAGAGGCTTACTAGGGACATGGTGTTGTCTATGTATCCACACATGTATTTGAGTTTCCTATCAATACAATTATAGCATGGATAATAAACAATTATCATGAACAAGGAAATATAATAATAATCAATTTATTATTGCCTCTAGGGCATATTTCCAACAGTCTCCCACTTGCACTAGAGTCAATAATCTAGTTCACATCGTCATGTGATTAACACTCACAGGTCACATCGCCATGTGACCAACATCCAAAGAGTTTACTAGTGTCACTAAACTAGTTCACATCATCATGTGATTAAGACTCAATGAGTTCTGGGTTTGATCATGTTTTGCTTCTGAGAGAGGTTTTAGTCAACGGGTCTACAACATTCAGATCCGTATGTACTTCGTAAATTTCTATGTCATCTTGTAGATGCAGCTACTACGCTACATTTGGAGCTATTCCAAACAACTGTTCGACTATACGAATCCAGTTTACTATTCAGAATAATCTGGATCAGTGTCAAAGTTTGCATCGGCGTAACCCTTTATGACGAGCTCTTTTACCACCTCCATAATCGAGAAAATTCCTTAGTCCACTAGTTACTAAGGATAACTTTAACCGCTGTCTTGTGATCCATTCTTGGATCACTCTTGTACCCCTTGACTGACTCATGGCAAGGCACACTTCAGGTGCGGTACACAGCATAGCATACTGTAGAGAGCCTATGATAAAAGCATAGGGGACGACCTTCGTCCTTCCTCTTTCTTCTGCCGTGGTCGAGCTTTAAGTCTTAACTTCATACCTTACAACTCAGGCAAGAACTCCTTCTTTGACTGATCCGTCTTGAACACCTTCAAGATCATGTCAAGGTATGTGCTCATTTGAAAGTACCATTTAAGCGTTTTGATCTATCCTTATAGATCTTGATGCTCAATGTTCAAGTAGCTTAATCCAGGCTTTCCATTGAAAAACACTTTCCAAATAACCCTATATGCTTTCCAGAAATTCTACGTCATTTCTGATCAACAATATGTCAACAACATATACTCATTAGAAATTCTATAGTGCTCCCACTCACTTCTTTGGAAATACAAGTTTCTCATAAACTTTGTATACACCCAAAACTTTGATCATCTTATCAAAGCATACATTCCAACTCCGAGATGCTTACTCCAGTCCTTAGAAGGATCGCTGGAGCTTTGCATACTTATTAGCATCTTTCAGGATTGACGAAACCTTCCAGTTGTATCACATACAACCTTTCCTCAAGAAAATCGTCGAGGAAACAATGTTTTGACATCCTATCTGCAAGATTTCATAAATAATGCAGTAATCGCTAATATAATTCCAACAGACTCTTAGCATCGCTACGAGAAAGTCTCATCATAGTCAACTCCTTGAACTTGTCAGAAAACATCTTAACGACAAGTCGAGCTTTCTTAATGGTGACATTTACCATCATTGTCCGTCTTCCTTTTAAATCCATCTGTACTCAACAGCCTCACGACCATCAAGTAGTTCTTCCAAAGTCTACACTTTGTTTTCATACATGGATCCTTTCTCGGATTTTATGGCCTCGAGCCATTTATCGGAATCCGGGCCCACCATCGCTTCTCCATAGCTCGTAGGTTCATTGTTGTCTAGCAACATGACTTACAAGACAGGATTACGTACCACTCTGAAGTAGTACGCATCCTTGTCATCCCACGAGGTTTGGTAGTGACTTGATTTGAAGTTTCATGATCACTATCATAAGCTTCCACTTCAATTGGTGTAGGTGCCACAGGAACAACTCCCTGTGCCCTGTCACACACTAGTTGAAGAGACGGTTCAATAACCTCATCAAGTCTCCACCATCCTCCCACTCAATTCTTTCGAGAGAAACTTTTCCTCGAGAAAGGACCCGATTCTAGAAACAATCCCTTATTGCTTTCAGATCTGATACAGGAGGTATACCCAACTGTTTTGGGTGTCCTACGAAGATGCATTTATCCGCTTTGGGTTCGAGCTTATCAGCCTGAAACTTTTCCACATGAGCGTCGCAGCCCCAAACTTTTAAGAAATGACAGCTTAGGTTTCTCTAAACCATAGTTCATACGGTGTCATCTCATCGGAATTATGTGGTGCCCTATTTAAATGAATGTGGTTGTCTTTAATGCCTAACCCATAAACTATCGTGGTAATTCGATAAGAGACATCATGGTATGCATCATATCCAATAGGGTGCAGTTATGATGTTCGGACACACCATCACACTATGGTGTTCTAGGCTGTATTAGTTGTGAAACAATTTCCACAATGTCTTAATTCTGTGCCAAACTCGTAATTCAGATATTCATCTCTATGATCATATCATAGATATTTTATCCTCTTGTCACGATGATCTTTCAACTTCACCCTGAAATTACTTGAACCTTTCAATAATTCAGACTCGTGATTCATCAAGTAAATGTACTCAACATCTACTCAAACCATCTGTGAAGTAAGAACATAACGATGTCCACTACACGCCTCAGCACTCATTGGACTGCACACATCAAAATGTATTACTTCCAACAAGTTGCTTTCTAGTTCCATTTTACTGAAAACGAGGCTTTCAGTCATCTTGCCCATGTGGTATGATTTGCATGTCTCAAGTGATTCAAAATCAAGTGAGTCCAAACGATCCATCTGTATAGAGTTTCTTCATGCATATCTACCAACAAACATGGTTCGCATGTCTCAATCCTTTCAAAATTGAGTGAGTCCAAAGATCCATCAACATGGAGCTTCTTCATGCGTTTTATACCGATATGACTTAAGTGGCAGTGCCACAAGTAGGTGGTACTATCATTACTATCTTATATCTTTTGGCATGAACATGTGTATCACTATGATCGAGATTCAATGAACCATTCATTTTAGGTGCAAGACCATTGAAGGTATTATTCAAATAAACAGAGTAACCGTTATTCTCCTTAAATGAATAACCGTATTGCGATAGGCATAATCCAATCATGTCTATGCTCAACGCAAACACCAAATAACCATTATTTAGGTTTAACACCAATCTCGATGGTAGAGGGAGCGTGCGATGCTTGATCATATCAACATTGGAGACACTTCCAACACATATCGTCAGCTCACCTTTAGCTAGTCTCCGTTTATTCCGTAGCTTTTATTTCGAGTTACTAACACTTAGCAACCGAACCGGTATCTAATACCCTGGTGCTACTAGGAGTACTAGTAAAGTACACATCAACACAATTTATATCCAATATACTTCTATCGACCTTGCCAACCTTCTCATCTACCAAGTATCTAGGGTAATTCTGCTCCAGTGGCTGTTCCCCTTATTACAGAAGCACTTAGTCTCGGGTTTGGGTTCAACCTTGGGTTTCTTCACTAGAGCAGCAGCTGATTTGCCGTTTCATGAAGCATCCCTTTTTTCCCTTGCCCTTCTTGAAACTAGTGGTTTCACCAACCATCAACAATTGATGCTCCTTCTTGATTTCTACTTTCGCGGTGTCAAACATCGCGAATATCTCCAGGATCATCATATATGTCCCTGATATATCATAGTTCATCACGAAGCTCTAGTAGCTTGGTGGTAATGACTTCGGAGAACCATCACTATTTCATCTGGAAGATCAACTCCCACTCGATTCAAGCGATTGTTGTACTCAGACAATCTGAGCACAAGCACAACAATTGAGCTTTTCTCCTTAGTTTGTAGGCTAAGAAGTCGGAGGTCTTATACCTCTTGACGTGGGCACGAGCCTGAAATCCCAATTTCAGCCCTCAAAACATCTCATATGTTTTGCGACGTTTCAAAAACGTCTTCGGTGTCTCAACTCTAAACCGTTCAACTGAACTATCACGTAGTTATCAAAATGTGTATGTCAGATGTTCGCAACATCCACAGACAACGTTCGAGGTTCAGCACACTGAGCGGTGCATTAAGGACATAAGCCTTCTATGAAGCAATGAGGACAATCCTCAGTTTACGAACCTAGTCCGCATAATTGCTACTATCAACTTTCAACTAAATTTTCTCTAGGAACATATCTAAACAGTAGAACTGAAGCGCGAGCTACGACATAATTTGTGAAGACCTTTTGACTATGTTCAGGATAATTAAGTTCATCTTATGAACTCCCACTCAGATAGACATCCCTCTAGTCATCTAAGTGATTACATGATCCGAGTCAACTAGGCCGTGTCCGATCATCACGTGAGACGGTCTAGTCAACATCGGTGAACATCTTCATGTTGATCGTATCTTCTATACGACTGATGCTCGACCTTTCGGTCTTCTGTGTTTCGAGGCCATGTTTGTACATGCTAGGCTCATCAAGTCAACCTAAGTGTTTGCATGTGTAAATCTGTCTTACACCCGTTGTATGTGAACGTCTGAATCAAACACCCGATCATCACGTGGTGCTTTGAAACTACGAACTGTCGCAATGGTGCACAGTTAGGGGGAACACTTTCTTGAAATTTTAATGAGAGATCATCTTATTTACTACCGTCGTTCTAAGCAAATAAGATGTATAAACATGATAAACATCACATGCAATCAAATAGTGACATGATATGGCCAATATCATATAGCTCCTTTGATCTCCATCTTGGGGCTCCATGATCATCTTGTCACCGGCATGACACCATGATCTCCATCATCATGATCTCTATCATCGTGTCTTCATGAAGTTGTCTCGTCAACTATTACTTCTACTACTATAGCTAACGGTTAGCAATAAAGTAAAGTAATTACATGACGTTTATGTTGACACGCAGGTCATAAATAAATTAAGACAACTCCTATGGCTCCTGCCGGTTGTCATACTCATCGACATGCAAGTCGTGATTCCTATTACAAGAACATGATCAATCTCATACATCACATATATCATTCATCACATCCTTTTGGCCATATCACATCACATAGCATACCCTGCAAAAACAAATTAGACGTCCTCTAATTGTTGTTTGCATGTTTTACGTGGCTGCTATGGGTTTCTAGCAAGAACGTTTCTTACCTACGCAAAAACTACAACGTGATATGCCAATTGCTATTTACCCTTCATAAGGACCCTTTTCATCGAATCCGATCCGACTGAAGTGGGAGAGACAGACACCCGCTAGCCACCTTATGCAACTAGTGCATGTCAGTCGGTGGAACCAGTCTCACATAAGAGTATGTGTAAGGTCGGTCCGGGCCGCTTCATCCCACGATGCCGCCGAATCAAGATTGGACTAGTAACGGTAAGCATATTGAACAAAATCAACGCCCACAACTACTTTGTGTTCTACTAGTGCATAGAAACTATGCATAGACCTAGCTCATGATGCCACTGTAGGGGAACGTAGCATAAATTCAAAATTTTCCTCCGTGTCACCAAGATCTATCTATGGAGTCATCTAGCAACGAGGGAGGAGTGGATCTACATACCCTTGTATATCGCGCGCGGAAGCATTCAAGAGAACGGGGTTGATGGAGTCGTACTCGTCGTGATCCAAATCACCGATGATCCTAGCGCCGAACGGACGGCACCTCCACGTTCAACACACGTACGGAGCAGCGACGTCTCCTCCTTCTTGATCCAGCAAGGGAGAAGGAGAGGTTGATGGAGATCCAGCAGCACGACGGCATGGTGGAAGTAGCGGGATTCCAACAGGGCTTCGCTAAGCGCTGCGGGAGGAGGGAGATGTGTCACGGGAGGGAGAGGGAGGCGCCAGGCCTTAGGTTTGGTTGCCCTCCCTTCCCCCCACTATATATAGGGCCAAGGGAGAGGGGGAGGGCGCAGCCTTGCCCCTTCCTCCAAGGAAGGGTGCGGCCAAGGGGGGGAGGAGTCCATCCTCCCCAAGGCACCTCGGAGGTGCCTTCCCCCTTTAGGACTCTCCCCTCCTCTTGTCCCTTTGGCGCATGGGCCTCTAGGGGCTGGTGCCCTTGGCCCATGTAGGCCAAGGCGCACCCCCTACAGCCCATGTGGCCCCGGGGTAGGTGGCCCCACCCGGTGGACCCCCGGGACCCTTCCGGTGGTCCCGGTACAATACCGGTGACCCCCGAAACTTGTCCCGATGGCCGAAATAGCACTTCCTATATATAATTCTTTACCTCCGGACCATTCCGGAACTCCTCGTGACGTCCCGGATCTCATCCGGGACTCCGAACAACATTCGGGTTACCGCATACTAATATCTCTATAACCCTAGCGTCACCGAACCTTAAGTGTGTAGACCCTACGGGTTCGGGAACCATGCAGACATGACCGAGACGTTCTCCGGTCAATAACCAACAGCGGGATCTGGATACCCATGTTGGCTCCCACATGTTCCACGATGATCTCATCATATGAACCACGATGTCAAGGACTTAATCAATCCCGCATACAATTCCCTTTGTCTAGCGGTACGATACTTGCCCGAGATTCGATCGTCGGTATCCCGATACCTTGTTCAATCTCGTTACCGACAAGTCTCTTTACTCGTTCCGTAACACATCATCCCGTGATCAACTCCTTGGTCACATTGTGCACATTATGATGATGTCCTACCGAGCGGGCCCAGAGATACCTCTCCGTTTACACGGAGTGACAAATCCCAGTCTCGATTCGTGCCAACCCAACAGACACTTTCGGAGATACCCGTAGTGTACCTTTATAGCCACCCAGTTACGTTGTGACGTTTGGCACACCCAAAGCACTCCTACAGTATCCAGGAGTTGCACAATCTCATGGTCTAAGGAAATGATACTTGACATTAGAAAAGCTTCAGCGAACGAACTTCACGATCTTTGTGCTAGGCTTAGAATTGGGTCTTGTCCATCACATCATTCTCCTAATGATGTGATCCCGTTATCAATGACATCCAATGTCCATGGTTAGGAAACCGTAACCATCTATTAATCAACGAGCTAGTCAACTAGTGGCTTACTAGGGACATGGTGTTGTCTATGTATCCACACATGTATTTGAGTTTCCTATCAATACAATTATAGCATGGATAATAAAAGATTATCATGAACAAGGAAATATAATAATAATCAATTTATTATTGCCTCTAGGGCATATTTCCAACACCTCCCTCTTCTTTCCTCCGCCCGCTGGAGGGGGAGAGGTTTCTTCTTTCTCCTCCTCGTTTTCATGGGAGGAGGGCGTCTCGGACTCACCAGATGACGAGTCCGACAACACCAAATTACGGGTACTCTTTCGAGTCCCCGTGGTCTTCTTCTTCTTGGCCTTCTTCTCCGGCACCACATAAGGCGTCGGAGTCAGCAGCTTCACCAGTAGAGCTGGGGCTGGGTCTTCGGGCAGCGGAGCCGGACAGTTAATCGGTTCGGCCGTCGCCCGCCAAGCCTGTCAAAGGCAAGGGAGTTTAGATCCCGCATAGAGTCAAACTATGAAAAAAGCTTGAACATCCTGTAACAGGTGTAGATAGCATACCTTGTTAGCGTGACGCTGCGAGCTGTATCCGCGGTCCTCGGAAGCGGATGCGGGAGCCTCGGCGCCCTTGAATAGCATCTTCCAGGCATCTTCGTACGTTGTGTCGAAGAGCCTGCTGAGGGTTTGATGCTGCGCCGAGTCGAACTCCCACAGATTGAAATCCCGGTGTTGGCACGGGAGGATCCGGCGGACGAGCATAACCTGGATTATATTGACAAGCCGGATTGGCTTGTTCACCAGGGACCGGATGCATGTTTGCAATCCGGTCACCTCTTTCTTGTCGCCCCACGACAGGCCCGTCTCTTTCTAGGACATAAGCCGCGTGGGGGGTCCGGATCGGAACTCAGGGACCGCGGTCCATTCCGGATCGCGTGGCTCGATGATATAAAACCACCCGGATTGCCATCCCTTTAGGGTCTCCACGAAAGAGCCCTCGAACCATAGGGCGTTGGCCATCTTGCCCGCCATGGCGCCTCCGCACTCCGCCTGGCTGCCGCTCACCACCTTGGGCTTGACGTTGAAAGTCTTGAGCCAGAGGCCGAAATGGGGGCGGACGCGGAGAAAGGCCTCGCACACGACGATAAACGCCGAGATGTTGAGGATGAAGTTCGGAGCCAGATCGTGGAAATCCAGGCCGTAGTAGAACATTAGCCCCTAGACAAATGGGTGGAGTGGAAAACCCAGTCCGCGGAGGAAGTGGAGGAGAAATACCACCCTCTCATGGGGCCTTGGGGTGGGGATAAGCTGTCCCTCCTCGGGAAGCCGGTGCGCGATGTCCTTGGACAGATACCCGGCCTTCCTTAGCTTCTTGATTTTGCCCTCCATAATGGTGGAGACCATCCATTTTCCTCCCGCTCCGGACATTGCTGGAGAAGGTTGAGGTGGGAAGTGCGGGCTTGGGCGCTGGAGCTCGGGTGCGCGAGATGGGTAGGCAAGGGAGGAAGAAGGCGTAGGTGAATAGGGTGGATCCTTATCCCCTTATATAGGCGGATGCGGTTATGCGTCCCCACTTGCCTAATAAAACTCGCTTGCCTCCCGAGCACCGTGATAAATGGCGCGGCTGGATTACCCACATTCGTATTAATGAGAATCCCATAAAAAGGGTACACGATCTCTGCTTTGACAAGACGTGCCAAGGAAACCACCTCGCAAAACATGCTGAGGTGGAAAAGTAAAAACGATTCGAGTAAAGGACTTGGCTGTAGTGTGATGGCGCACTGCAGAATACGTCAGCAGATTTGATTTGTGTTAATATTATTCTCTCTATAGCAATATGTGGAAACTTATTTTACAGAGCCGGACACTACTCTTGGTGATTACAATCTTCTACGAAGGACTTGGAGGAGGAACCCGCCTTGAAATGCCGAAGACAATTTGCACGCCAGACTCGTCGTCATTGAAGCCTGGTTCAGGGGCTACTGAGGGAGTCCTGGATTAGGGGGTGTTCGGATAGCCGGACTATACCTTCAGCCGGACTCCTGGACTATGAAGATATAAGATTGAAGACTTTGTCACGTGTCCGGATGGGACTTTCCTTGGCGTGGAAGGCAAGCTTGGCGATGCGGATATTCAAGATCTCCTACCATTGTAACCGACTTTGTGTAACCCTAACCCTATCCGGTGTCTATATAAACCAGAGGGTTGTAGTCCATAGAGGATCAACTCCATACACAATCATACCATAGGCTAGCTTCTAGGGTTTAGCCTCCTTGATCTCGTGGTAGATCTACTCTTGTACTACCCATATCGTCAATATTAATCAAGCAGGAGTAGGGTTTTACCTCCATCGAGAGGGCCCAAACCTGGGTAAAATAAAGTGTCCCCTGTCTCCTGTTACCATCCGGCCTAGACGCACAGTTCAGGACCCCCTACCCGAGATCCGCCGGTTTTGACACCGACACCAACCGTTTGGCGGTGCGACGCGAACACAATAGACTTTTCATTTTGAACATGTATCTTGTAAAATTTGGTTCTGCTCCATGGCGTGACCGGTAGATAGAAATAACGATTATCCCTAGAGTAATGAGAAGTTTGGTTCTGGCGCAGTTCATGCATGGAGTACGTACGAAAATTATGAAGTTGAGGCGAAAGGTAAGATAATTACTAGTAGTACCATATACTACTACATGGATTTGAGGAAAAGATAAAGATACATACGGATCCATCAACGATATCCTCACGCCCTAGTGCGTCGGTCACCAACCGACGTGTGAGGAGTAGCGGCGTTGGCGGCGAGCTGAACATGCTTCTAAACAATGTCGTCCAAGGCTGCCCTGCAGGGCAAGAAGGCCAGCAACCTATCGTCCTCCTCTGTCACGTAGTAGTCCTTGTGGACGATTTGCGCGTAGACTTGGGTGATTATGTCGACGGTGTCTTGCTGCGCCAGGCGCTGTGTGGCGAGCGCAACCTCGAGGTGGACATTCTCCGGCGTGACGGCGGGCAGTCGCAGGGCCACCAGTGCGTCAAAGAGGTTGAGGGTGGCAGGCATTCTAGAGCTTGGGTGCGTGGGCTGGAGGCGTACGTCAAGGTCGTCCATGAGCTTCTTGAGGACGGTGAACTTGTCGAGGAAGCTGACGAGGACCTCGTCGAACAAGCAGGCGAAGCTGGCGTCCAAGAGGCCTCTTGCCCTGGTGGCCTCAAGCATGACCTGGAGACATTCCTTGCTGCCGAGCCGCAGGCCGGCGTCGTGGACCATCTGGCACAGCCGGCTGATGCTCGCGCTCATCTCCTCCATGGGTCTAGCTTCTAGTCAACTGATCTTGTGATTGGAGTGATCACTCTTGCCCTTGGTTAGGGTGCATGGGTGCCTATGATTTCATAGATTGGACTGGCGGGGAGCCTTTATATGAGAAGTGCAGACTGCGTTGCATTCATGTGTGTGTTGGCCATCTACTCCTCGGCCCTCTACTGCACCTGCCTTTGGCTGTATGACAGGTGGGCCAGCCACCTGTTGGGCCCACGTGTCATTAACCCAAACGCATGTGCAGTAAGTCAATGAAGCTGCGTCCCCCTCCATGCCGGTGTAGTATAGTCATCTCACCGGACCTCTAGTTGGGGCCAAACGAGAGAACTTTGATGTTTACTGGTTTATTGGTCCCCTTTGCATTTTGCGCCAAGTTTTGACCTTTTATTTAACAAATAAAATGGTAATGCATGTAACAAAAAATGTTGTGTAAGTCACCTTACGAAAACCAGATAATCCCAAAACACTTAGGCATGGTACATTAACTCCCTCCTCGTTTCTTATTTCGTGACATATCAGCCAATGAGAGATGTGGGCCGTGCATGCTTTCAATGAGTTGAGACTACCAAACATGACATACAGTGGTTAGTTCATTGCATGTAATCCTATTAATTAGCAAAAAGACATTAAGTTTTATTGCTTTCCCCTTCGTCTTGGTCACGGTGCACAACCTAAGAGCATGGTTAGACTACCCACAATGGGAGTAACATAGGTGGTAACATCACACTTATCCAGGCAAAATAGATGATGTGGTATTTAATTAATGAAGAAAGAGAGGCATGTGGTAACATAGCTAGTTACTGTAACATCACACATATCAAGAAAAGATGAGTCTACAACCTAATAAATGAAGTGATGCATGACACAATACATATGTTACTACCCACCGTGGAGGTAGTAACATAGACTAATAACATATGCATGTTACTACTCTAAGTTACTCCCCACTTTGACTAGTCTTAATAGTATAGCCAACTGCTGGCTATATGATGTTGCCATGTCATATAGAGCCATCACTTGTAGCCACTCATACAATAAGGTTAGCTATAAGGCTGGCTATAAGAGTACTACTTTTTCTCATCTTCTCTCTCTCTTTCTTCATATTTATTGTATATCGGCCTAGGAATCGGCATATAGCTAGGCTCTTGCATGAGAGCCCGCTCCTCTTTTTCACTTGCTCTAAGATGACTTATACACCTAGATGGAGGGAGTAGTCTCAAGTCATTGGATGCATACGCACCCCACGTCTCGTATTGGGTGATTTCTTTTTTCATGGCAAAAAACAGGGAACGAGGTGGGTAGTTAATGCATCGCGCCTAAAATTTTTGGGATTACTATTTGGTTTTCGTAACATGACTAATGCACCAGTACGGAGGGAGTACAATAGTAGTCTTTGATTGCAATCTTTTGTTGGTAGCTTACAAAGATGAGCGCTCGGTGAGTACAATAGTAGTCTGATTGATGAGACTTCAGATTTGAGCCATCTACCGGAAGGAATAAAGCAATACACCATGTATTTATTTACAGAGGGAGTAGTACATTTTTTGTGACATGCATTACTAGATATTGCTAGTCAAATACTAAATCCAATGGACGTGGTAGTACTACTAAATCCAGACGGTGGTGCTAGTACTAGTAGTAGTACTACCAATGTAGTAGTAGTACTGTACTACCCGTTGGTCAAATTATTACGTGCTGCTCCTCACAGTGAAGTGACAAGACCCTGCGCCGGAGATGACACCTAAGTATAGGCGCCGTGTTCGGCATACCATAGTCAGCCTCACCATCTGCAGTCACTATCATCATGGTTGCTAGCTTGCTTACAACTAGCCATGTTTGACATAATTTCCTGTGCGTAGATGCTCGTTCATTGCACGAAACACCAAGATTGGGGGTGGACGGCGCCGGCAGCGGCCATCGCGCCAAATTTTTTCCATGGCCTTCTAGATGTGGTGGGGAGGACATAAGGCTGATTGTGAGAGACAAGGAGTTGTTTGTAAATAGGGAACAAGTGCGGGCATCTTTTTGCAAAACTGGAGAAGTTTGGTTTGTATGCTTCAGATCTAGATCCGACGGCTATTGGTGAAAGATGGCAGGCACAACATCATCACCAACTCAGGACCTCTTTGATTCGCAGGATTTTGAAAACGGAGGAATATGACACGGCAATATTACAAGTTTCAAACTGATATTACAAGTGTTAGGAGTAATGCTGCACCTACGAAGAGGGAATTACTAGGAAGTTTACGTAAGAATTTTCGTTACTTTAGGTGGATGCAGCATTATCGTACACACCAAAATCCACCGCCCTCACAAGTTACTAATGGGAAAATAAATTTTCGAGCCTCTGGCCATTTGATGTTTCAAAAATAAATTCAACGTCTGTGGAGACTTTGTCATTTAGGCTTAGACGCTTGCGGTGATCAGCACACCATTCATTGTTGCGGCAGAGAAAGCCAAACCTCATTACCTTGAGCACACTTGCCTCCAGAACAAAGAACCTGGCCAATTTAATCTCAAATGTGCTGCCTCAGTAGTCGATCAAATCAATTTCTATAAGATGGAGATCAAGGCATTCGATGAGATTGTTATAGTGCAGCACATATTTCACTTTCGGGTCTTTTTTTATCTGCAAAAGAAGAGAACATATTAGAGCAGCTGACTGTATAAGATTTTCGTGTCATCAAGAGGTACCAATATCATTCGCTCATACGATAGGGTTGGCTGGCTAGTGATATTTTCACACACACACACACACACTCTCTCTCTCTCTCTCCTCTCATTTACCTAGGAGCACGTGAAGAGCTTGGGCATTTGTTGCCTTCCACTATGTGGCCGATGCCATATTTCTCAAAAGTATGCCACATAATACGCATCGATGTCAAATCAATTGATTCGATGTGAGAGAGTTGGCACCACTGTGCACACAGACCCACATGTATAAACAAATCAATCAAACCAACTACATCTGCCTCTCACTCTCCCAAACTAGTGTTTTTTTATTGCCTCAATCCTCTCTCTATCCCACGCAAGTGTTTTTTCATTGTGTGAGTTAATTTGGCACCGGGGCAAAGTAGGTGATCCAGATTTTCTTCCAGATTGGGGCACCAGGTGAGCAATGGAGGGGCATCGATGCCAAATGCATCACAAGTGAATTTGGCACATGTTTTGGCCTACATAGTGGAGGGCCGTTATTGTTGGGTTCTGCGGTAGGGTGCATCGACTACAAATTAAAATTTTCCTATGCGCAAAACAACCAAGAACATGCTACGGGAGATGGACCATAGATCGTTACCACTAGACGTGCAGTGCCGTGCAGCGGAAGAAGAGTTGGGGCAGCGCGTCCGCGTGACTCGTCTCCTCCTCGTCCGATCTCCCTCGAATAGTAGGTCGTCGGTTCCAATGTACAGGTTCGCTGGAGTGACGCAAGTGCACCGCCTCTAACGGTATCCGCGCGTGCAGGAGGAAAACCGCGTGGCGAACTGCTAGGTCCGATCACACGGTTGGCGGCGAGTGGAGGTGGCTATTCGCAACACATGCAAACCCTAGTGACAACGCCGAAGCGATCAAAATCACATGAGTGTGCCACACCCCCGCTTTATATAGGCATCCGTCATGGGCTCAACACTTGGGCCTCGCACGGACCCTAAAGCCCATAAGTCTACTCAGCCAGAATCGGAACACAACTCAGATCACATCCGACCAGTGTCCTTGGATCCGACCTCGTATGTTCCTTCCCTTAAGCGCGCGACCCCTTAGGTTCAAGCCGTCTTGGTCGCAGTTCGGATCACCTCCGAACTGCATGGTTGGTAGCGGCCCCTAGCAAGGCATGCCGAACACCAAGCAGACTATGAAGCTGGTTAGGCGAACCTGTACATCATACTTCCATTCCTTTGCCACATGATATATGTTGTCGGGCTCAAGGCGAGCCTGTCATCCTTGTGCTAGCGCGACCTCTTTCTCGTTCCAGTGATGCCGACCACAAATCAAATTATCTCATAATCCTTGTCGCATGGCCATGCTTATCCTGGTCGGATCACACGAGGGCCCCAAACTATATCTCTCCTGATCGGAGGGGCAAATCCCATCTTGCTCGACCATGTCTCGCAGCATGGGTCTGGACAAGCCCGAAACCTACCTTTGTAACTACCCAGTCACGGAGTAGCATTTGGTTGGCCCAAAGCAAGTCTGTCACTATCCCGAGTACATGCACCAGCTCAGGTCTTAGGACATAGAACGTATGTTATACTAGAGACTCACAGATGACATATCGCTACGTCTCATAGTTGGCTCTGTCCGAATCAGACCTTATCTGAACTCGGATCCGACTACGTCGAATCCGACCAGATCCTTCCAAGTCCATATTATCCGGTTAGCATCCAATGCTCCATGGCTAGTGAGACTAAGCCATCGACCGTGTCATATGCTAGTCTAGTCTGCTGCGTGTCCACACAGCCCTTTCGACTAGGGACCTTTTAGGACGGTCATCATACAATGCATAGTACCACAAGCAAGTCACGTACTTGCTAATACACATCATTGATAATGTCCACAAACTATCTTTATTCATAAACACATAGGAAATATCATCATACACGATTGCCTCTAGGGCATATCTCCAACAGTCTCCCACTTGCACTAGAGTCAATCAAATAGACATAGAATGCCCATAGCTCTAACGTGCCCCTCATGCTTGGATTGTGGAAGCGGCTTAGTCAACGGATTTGCAACATTTGTATCCGTTTGAATTTTGCATAACTCAACATCACCATTATTTACGATCTTTCGTATCAGGTGATATTTCCGATCTATGTGTCTGGTCTTGTGGTGATCCCTCGGCTCCTTAGCTTGTGCGATGGCACCAGAATTATCACAATAAAGGTCCAACAGTTTTACCAAGGCTGGGAAAATACCAAGATCATCCAGAAAGTTCCAGATCCAAACACCTTCCTTTGCAACTTCACAAGCCGCAATGTATTCAGCTTCTGTGGTAGAATCGGCCACCGTATCTTGCTTGGGACCCATCCAGCTCACTGCTCCTTCGTTCATGACATACACGAATCCAGACTATGATCGACAATCATCTCTATTGGTTTGGAAACTAGCATCGGCGTAACCTCTTACGACGAGCTCTTCCTCACCTCCATAAACTAGGAACATCTCTTTAGTCCTTTTTAGGTACTTCAAAATAGTCTTTACCGCTGCCCAGTGACTCTCACCTGGGTTGGCCTACTATCTACTTGTTAGGCTTATTGCAAAAGCAACATCAGGCCGTGTACGTATCATGGCATACATGATGGATCCAATTGCCGAGGCATACGGAATCCGACTCATCCTCCTTTGCTCATCAGATGTGGAAGGACTCTGATCTCGCTTAGCCTTATACCATGTGAGACAGGCAAGAACCCTTTCTTGGCCTCACTCATGTTGAACCGCTTCAACACTTCATCTATGTACATGCTTTGGCTCAAGCCGAGCAGCCTCCTCGATCTATCTCTATAGATCTTGATGCCTAAAATGTAAACTACCTCACCAAGGTCCTTCATTGAAAACTTTCCATTCAATGATTCCTTGACCGAGTTCAGAATCGAAACATCATTTTTGATCGGTAGTAAGTCATCCACATACAAGATCAAAAACACAATCGAGCTCCCACTTAACTGCTTGTATAAACAAGCGTCCTCATCGCTTTTGATGAAACCGAGACTAGTGACGACCTCATCAAAACAAATGGTCCAACTCCGAGATGCTTGCCTCAACCCATAAATGGATCTCTTGAGCTTGCATACTTTACTAGTGCTAGTCGGATCGACAAAACCCTCGGGCCATATCATATACACGTCCTCGGTTAAATTTCTGTCAAGGAAAGCCGTTTTGACATCCATCTGCCATATCTCGTAATCAAAATATGCAGCTATAACTAGTACGATACTCACCGACTTCGGCTTCGCTACCGGCAAGTAAGTCTCATCATAGTCAATTCCTTGAACTTGTCCATAACCTTTAGAGACAAGCCGAGCTTTGTGGATCTGAACATTTCCATCCACATCAGTTTTCTTCTTAAAGACCCATTTGCAGCCAATGGCCTTTACGCCAGGCGGCGGATCAACCAAGTCCCAGACTTGATTTTCATCCATAGACATTAACTCGGATCTCATGGCCTCTAGCCATGCCTCGGAATATGAGCTCACCATCGCTTCTGCATACGTGGCCGGTATCGGTGTCAAAACCAGTGGATCTCTGGTAGGGGGTCCCGAATTGTCCGTCTAAGGTCGATGGTAACAGGACACAGGGGACACAATGGTTACCCAGGTTTGGGCCCTCTCTATGGATGTAATACCCTACTTCCTGCTTGATTGATCTTGATGAATACGAGTATTACAAGAGTTGATCTACCACGAGATCGTTATGGCTAAACCCTAGAAGTCTAGCCTGTCTGACTATGATTATGAGGAGATATCTCTACGGACCTAGCCCTCCGGTTTATATAGACACCGGAGGGATCTAGGGTTACATAAGGTCGGTTATAGAGAAAGGAATCTTCATATTTGGACGCCAAACTTGCCTTCCACGTCAAGGAGAGTCCCATCCGGACACGGGTAGAGTCTTTGGTCTTTGTATCTTCACAATGTAGGGGAATGCAACAGAAAACAAAAAATTTCGGTATAGCGAGCACGCCCAGGACCACTATGGAGACTGCATACAAGGTTTGATCTGTTCCGTACCGACTCGAAGCGCAATGGAAGAAGATTCGGTGGAGATCGTTGGTGCAGATCCCCGCAGCTAGGATTTACAACCTCCCAACCGTGAGGATGTACTCCCTCGCCGGACAGCCCTTCGGGAGGCGGTCGGACAGTCCCCCGGACGATGTCGCGGACAGCCCTTTGGGAGGACCCTCGAAACTCAAACGGAGACTCGGACAGCCCTTCGGGAGGACACTCGAACAGCCCCTCGAGCAAAAGACCGAAACTACGACCTCTCTACGGGGTTGCACACATACGGTGTCAGCTATCCGGCAGGGCTTCGCCGTCCAGAACTAGTTCCTGCCGGAACCCAGACAGCCTTACGGCTCTATGAAACTCTTTTCATGAGAGGGAGAGAAGAAGCCAGATAAGGCATGGCATGTGTATGAGAGCAAGGGATGAGGAGAATGGAAGCCCCTTCTCCTTCTTTTATATGCCAAGGCAAGGGGTGGGGTGGTGGAGGAAATACCAAAACACCCATGCTACATGTCCCACATGAAGGGTGAAATGGTAACTCAAGTGGGGCACCAAGGGGACACCATGGAGGCACCCCCTTGGCCAGCCACAACCTTGCCCCCTCCCATGGGGGCCCCCAACAAGCCACCAACATGTCTCCTAGAAACATGGGTGCTCCCTAGACAAAAAGCCACCAAACATGTAACCCCCGATTTGTGGGATCTTGTCCCCTCGTGCTGAGACAAGATGTTTTCCGGGAAACATTTTTTCTGAAAAATTCCGGAAGATCCCAGGACATTTCCGGCACCCTCTAAAATTATTCTGGGCATGATCCGAAACATTTCCTGTGTGGTGATTTTTATCGCGAAAAGCAATAACGACGGTTACGGCAGCTCCGGAACATTTTCGTTTTTTCTCTCCGAAAATTCCCAAAAGTTCCCAGACCAATTCTGGGGCCCTCTAAGAATTTTCTGGAGAGTGTCGAAACCATTTTGACCTAATAATATATTCTGAAACAACTTTTCGGTTTTACCGAAACTCTTTCGGTGTTCTCTCTCCGGAACTCTTCCGTTGTCTCCGAAACTTTTCCGGTGACTTTCTCTCAGACTCCCTGTCTAGTATTCAGTAGATAGATGACCCTTAAGCGTGTGACCCTACAGGTTCGGTGAAGTATAGACATGACCTGGAACCCCTTCCGATCAATGATCAACATCGGAGCCGTGGACACCCATATTGACCCCTATACCCACACGAATGAAATATTCGAGTGAACCTCCAGTTGCTGTAAGCTATTCCTGTTTCTTCGCGATATGTCACAAATACCCGAGGTGAGATTTATTGCATTCCCGTGGGCCAACACTTTGTCCACCATGCAAGTTATCTCATTACCGGTTTTGTTCTATTTTCTCGTTTCCGTGTTCCGGCATCCCAGTGATCAAATCATAAGGTGTCTGGCCAGACGATGATGGATACCGTTACACCGAGATGGCCCGAGTATATCTCTCCATCGTTGGAGGAGCAAATCCCAATCTTGAGCTATCTCGCTACTTGCCATAATTTTCCGTGAACCCATAAGCCGCCGTAATAGCCACCCAGTTACGGATGACGATTAACAAACCCCAAAGTTCATGAAGCAAGTACGAAGAAACTCGATACTCTCATGGTCTAAGGAATTATGCAAACATTAATTTCCCTGTGTTATTAACCATTAACTTGTGACGAAAGTATCTCATAGCATAAGATCATATTGGGTCGATTCAACACATGTGTTCTACTAACAATTGTGCCCTCAAAATTGCCGGCATAGTCATGCCCATGATCAGGAAAACAGGATTATCATGCAATACTTGAGCCAATCATAGAGGCTTGACTAGGAATACATTTTACCGTTTATTATCCCACATGTGCACATGAGTTTCCCTCCAAGCCTCATTTTATTTGCAGACTCGAGAATCATTGCAATTATAGCATGGAACATAAACCTTCATTACAAACCAGGAGATACAAAATAAATGTTATTACTGCCTCTAGGGCATATCTCCTACAGACTCCCACTTGCACTAGAGTCATAATCCAGTTACATGGCTTCCCTAACACCAATGGCTATTCGGTGTTGCTCCTGCTTTGCTCGTGGTAGAGGCTTCGTCATCGGGTCTGACACATTCAGATCCGTGTGAACCTTGCATAATTTCACTAAACCCTCTTCGACATGATGCCGAATGAGTTTATATTTGCGTTGAATATGTCTTGTCTTATGGTGCGAACTTTTCTCCCTTGCGTGAGCCACGGTGCCACTATTATCACAATAGATCTCCACCGGGTCCGGAGCACTTGGAACCACACCAAGTTCTTCAAGAAATTGCTTGATCCATACCGCCTCCTTGCAGGCTTCTGAAGCGGCAACATACTCCGCCTCCGTCATAGAATCTGCCACAGTCTTTTGTTTGGAACTTTTCCAATCAACTGCGCCGCCGTTCAATATGAAAACATAGCCTGATTGAGATTTGAAGTCATCTGGGTCAGTCATGAAGCCTGCATCAGTGTAACCACTTATAATGAGCTCTTCATCACCTCCGTACACAAGGAGTAAATCCTTGGTCCTTCTGAGGTACTTATGAATACCCTTGACTGCGGCCCAGTGTTCCAACCCTAGATCACTTTGGTACCGGCTGCTAACACTTAGCGCATAGGAAACATCTGGTCTTCTACATACCATGGCATACATAATAGAACCAACTGCCGAGGCATATGGAACATCATTCATTTGTACTCGCTCATCCAGAGTCCGAGGACTCTGATTCTTGCAAAGCACCGTGCCAGGTGACATGGGGAGTAAGCCTTTCTTGGAGTTCTCCATGTTGAACCTTTTCAACACCTTGTCAATGTACGTGCTTTGGCTAAGCGCTATCAGGCATTTTGATTTATCTCTATAGATTTTGATGCCCAATACGTATGCCACTTCGCCTAAGTCTTCCATTGAAAACCTCTTTTTCAATGAGTCTTTTATTTTGGTAAGAAAATTCACGTCATTTCCAATCAAAAATATGTCATCCATATACAAGATTAGAAATGCTTTTGTGCTCCCACTAAACTTCTTGTAAACACAAGATTCTTCGTCATTCTTGATGAAGCCAAACTCTTTGACCACTTCATCAAAACGAATGTTCCAGCTCCTTGATGCTTGATTCAGACCATAAATGACTTTCTAAAGTTTGCATACCTTTCCAGCATCCTCATGAATGACAAAACCTTCTGGCTGTATCATGTATACATCCTCTTTGAGGTTTCCATTTGGGAAAGCCGTTTTGACATCCATCTGCCATATTTCATAGTTGAAATAAGCAGCAATTGCTAGCAATATCCGAACAGACCTAAGCATAGCTACGGGCGAGAAAGTCTCGTCGTAGTCCACTCCTGGAACTTGCGCGAACCCTTTCGCGACAAGTCTAGCTTTGTGGATAGTAATGTTACCATCTGTGTCCGTCTTTCTTTTGAAAATCCATTTACAACCAATCGGCTTTACGCCTTCTGGAAGTTCTTTCAAGTTCCAAACTTGGTTTTACATGGATTTCATTTCGGATCTCATGGCCTTGTGCCATTCTTTTGAGTTGGGCCCCGTCATCTCTTCCTTGCAGTGCGTAGGTTCATCGTCTTCAAGAATGAAGATTTCGTTATGAAACCACTCAGGTGGCTGGATAGCCCTACCTGATCTGCGTGGTTCAGTTACAACATTGTCTGAAGTCTCCGCATCATATGCGACAACTTTCGGCTCAGTTGCAGGGATAATTAGCGGAATTTCTTCCGGTTCCTTAGCCATATCAACAGTTGCTGAAGATTCACTAATCTCATCAAGTTGTACTATTCTCCCACTTAATTCTTTGGCGAGAAATTCTTTCTCAAGAAAGACTCCGCTTTTAGCGACAAACACTTTGTGCTCGGAGGGTAGGTAGAAGGAATACCCAATTGTTTCTTTTGGATAACCTACAAAGTTACACTTGTCTGATCTGGGATCGAGTTTGGTAGGTTGTAAATGTTTTACATGTACCTCACATCCCCAAATTTTAAGATGCGACAAACTGGGTTTCTTCCCATTCCACATCTCATGTGGTGTCGTCTTAACAGACTTAGACGGTGCTCTATTTAGTGTGTGAGCAGCAGTTTCTAGTGCATGACCCCAAAAAGATATTGGCAGATCTGTAAGAGACATCATCGACCTTACCATGTCCAACAGGGTTGGGTTACATCTTTCCGATACTCCGTTTCTCTGTGGAGTTCTGGGAGGCGTAAGCTGTGAAACGATTTCACGATCACTCAAATGTTGGCCAAACTCATGACTAAGATATTCGCCTCCGTGATCAAACCGCACAAACTATCCTTTTGTTACGATGATTTTCTACCTCATTCTGAAATTCTTTGAACTTTTCAAAGGTTTCCGACTTATGCTTCATTAAGTAGATATAGTCATACCGACTTAAATCATCAGTAAAAGTCACGAAGTAGAAATACCCACCCCGTGCGGCTATACTCATTGGACTACATACATCACTATGTATTATTTCCAATAATTAACCCGCCCGTTCAGGATGACCCGTGAACGGCGTCTTGATCATTTTCCCCATCAGACAAGCTTCACATGTGTCAAATGAGTCAAAATCAAAGGACGGTAAAGCTCCATCTCTTTGGAGTCTTTGCATGCGTTTCTTTCCGATGTGACCAAGTCGACAGTGCCACAAGTAAGTGGTGGTGGTATCGCCTTCTTAAGGCGTTTGGCATTCACGTTAAAGACATCATTTTCACATTCAAGATTTAGTATGAAAAGGCCCCCAACAATGGGTGCAAATCCATAAAACATATCCTTACAATAAAGTGAACAACCATTGTTCTCAGACTTGTACGAATACCCATCATGTACTAAACATGACCCGGAGATAATGTTTCTACACAACAGTGGAACAAAATAACAGTTACCTAGTTCTAAGATAAATCTTGAAGGGAGACGTAGAGGCATAATGCCGACGACTTGAGCGGCGATCCCAGTGTCGTTCCTGACGCGTATTACGACTTCATTCTTTGCCAGCTTGCGCACCTCCTTAAGCCCATGTATCGATTTGCAAATGTGAGAAACCGATCCGGTATCAAATACCCAAGACTTAGAATGTTTGCTAGCAAGCAAAACGTCAATGACATTAACCTCTATAACAATTATACCTTTTCCGGTTTTCCCGGTCTTCTTATCTTCCAGATACTTCTTGCAGTTTCTCTTCCAGTGTCCTATGCCCTTGCAGTAGAAGCACTCAGTTTCATTCTTGGCTCCGCCCTTAGAGTTGATTTGGGAGCCAGTCTTACCAGCGCCCTTGTCCTTCTTTGGCTTGCCTTTCTTTTTGAAACTGGCGGTTTTATTCACAAGCAACACTTGCTTGCGATTTTTCCGCAGTCCTCCTTCTGTATTTTTCAGCATGGCGAGCACCTCTTTCGGTGTCTTCTCCATCCCTGTCATGTTGTAGTTCATGACAAAACCGTCGTAAGACGGGGGGAGTGAAGAAAGCAACATGTCCATTATATGGCCAGGTGGAAGTGGAAATTCCAGGGCTCTAAGCCTTTCAGAATAGCCAATCATTTTGACCACGTGTTCGCCAACTGAACTTCCCTCAGCCATCTTGCATTCCATCAAAGCCTTCATGATATCAAATCGTTCAGACTTTGCGGTTTCCTTGTACAGAGCATCCAATTCCCGGACCATGTCACGGGGTTTATGGAATTCAAAACATTTTTGAAGCCCTGGACTCATGCAAGCTAGCATGAGGCACTGCACTAAGTTGTGATCATCATCCTTAGTGGCCCAGACGTTTTGTTCATCTTCCGGGGCCTCTGCCGCCGGTTTAGCTGGAAGAGCAGTTTCAAGCACGTACAATTTCTTAGCGCTCCTGAGGACAATCCTCAGGTTACAGACCCAGTCCGCATAGTTGTTTCCAGTCGTAGCCAACTTCTCTTTCTCTAACATCGGGCCTAAGTTGAATGCGGTGTTGTGAGCCATTTGATCTACAATGGAAAACACAAGTTTCACTTAGACTTTATTTATAATGAAATTTGCACTAGTGAATAAACATTTTTATTCTAAAGTGTGCTCCCACTCAAATCAATATCTCTCAAAATTGATTTTGAGTGATTCAAGATCCAAATATCAATTCAACGTCATAGAATCATCATCTCATGACGAGGATTTCAATTGGTAGGCCAACTTGCCGATCACATTTCTATGTGACTCTTGTTCATCTTTCGATGCGTGTGTTCCGAGCTCAGGACGATCCTGCCATGAACATCAAGACAACCAAGTGATCTTGCTGCGAGGTCTGACCTCACCCGCCTTACATTTCTCCAATCGTTCGTACCCATCATCCAAGGCGCACCCCGAAAGGACAGATGTTGTGACGGTGCCGCACTTGGGAGAACACTAACTACTTGATATTTTAAGTGAGAGATCACCCTAATAAAAGCGACCACTGTGCAATCAAGAAGGGTGCATCAAGAGGGATAAACATCTCAATTCATAATGGCATGATGTGGTATAGCCTCTTCTGACGGAGAAGTCAAGTATTTCTTCGTCTCCGACATTCGCGTCGGTGTTCACCTTTGCGAGTATTGCCACCACCTTGTTGATGCACCAGATAATATTGCTATCTCCATAGAGGATAAAATAAATGCATTACTTAAGGTTGACACGCAGGTCATTAAAGTGCAATCATATGGCTCTAGCCATCATGTCGAATCATGACACACAGGTCATGTTAATTACATCATATAGTCATCTCATACATAATCAAATTGAATATGAGCATTGCTATACCACATCACAAGCACATCCCGCAAAACCAAGTTAGACGCCTCTATTCGGTTTATGCAAAATTTTATTTTACGTGGCTTCTAAGGTTTTGACTTAAACCGCAGCTACCAACGTTTTATCATCAAGTATGATTGTTCAAGTTGCTAGATTAACATCTCGGGGTGTATGAAACACGAGATAATTAAATCTCGAGCCCCATACTAAACTTCATCATACGCATGACCCCCGTGCAGATCGTATCCGCAATGCCCTTTCATCTACGAATTTCATCTTTCTTTTGACTATGGCAGAACCCAAAGAACTGATAGCACTTCCATGATCAATCAGGATCACAGATTGCCAGAACTTTGTCAAATTCCACCATGCTGTCTCGAGATTGAGCAAACGCAAATTCTAGGGAAGCAACAAGAATGTCGGGTAACAAATTTCATCTGTCACCGTCATAAATAATTTTCCGAAATAGATCTCATCTACTCCAAAATTATATTATGCAATACCCATACATCTCCATGTATTCTAGATCATAACCTGCATCTATGCATAGCACGGCTCTTGATGCCACTGTAGTGGAACGCGACAGAAAACAAAAAATTTCGGTATAGCGAGCACGCCCAGGACCACTATGGAGACTGCATACAAGGTTTGATTTGTTCCGTACCGACTCGAAGCGCAGCGGAAGAAGAGTCGGTGGATATCGTTGGTGCAGATCCCCGCAGCTAGGATTTACAACCTCCCAACCGCGAGGATATCACGACCGGTTTTCCAATAAAAATATTTATTAATAAACCAGTCTTTTTGAGTCCAGTATGAGAGAAATTCTCCTCACTGGTAGACAATTTCTTGATACAATAAGCCAGTAGCATAAAATATATTACAGGGTTGAACTGCGGTCGCTCAACCAAATTATTACAAGCACGCCAATAATCATACATAATGGCGGACAGGACACAGTGGTGTGGAGACATACTACTGACTCATGGATAGGTTGGTGGTGGAAAAACACAGTGGGAAGGGAAATACAAGACTCTAAGAATATCATTTCATCGAACGTCGAGGTGAGGCTCGATAAATTTATTTGGTAGCGGAAGCGGATATAAAACAGTGACCAAATCCAGGGTCGCACGAGACTGACTGGGACTCCTCTAAGTGTCGGACTCGCTATCGAACTCTTCATCCATGAGATCGCCTTCGTCAGCATCTGGCCAAATCAACAAGCCAGTGAGTACTTTGAAAGTACTCGCAAGACAGTTCGGACGTAAGATATAACAAATGCGTGCATGGATGCAACATGATTAATTCCTTAATGCACAATAAATAAAATTGGCATAACGGGTAAGTAAAAAGGGAAACGGCGGTAGTCCGCCTGAAATCCCACAGAGCATAAATAAGGACCGATCGGGTGTCTGAAGCGACGCCTCGAAAGGTGAACAAATAAAAAATAAGGAAATGATGCCACAGTCGGGCATCTTAGCGACACCACATAAAGGGCTTTAAAAGAAATACCACAGTCAGGCGTCTGAGCGACTCCACATAAAGGGCTTTAAAAGAAATACCACAGTCGGGTGTCTAAGCGACGCCACATAAAGGGCTTTAAAAGAAATGCCACGGTCGGACGTCTGAGCGACATCGCAGAAAGGGCTTTAAAAGAAATGCCACAGTCGGACGTCTGAGCGACATCGCAGAAAGGGCTTTAAAAGAAATGCCACAGTCGGACGTCTGAGCGACATCGCAGAAAGGGCTTTAAATTCACCAGTAAATAATACTCATAATAAACATTCAATCCATGAGAATAAACGGGTTAGTCCATCCACAGGGATAATCATTCAACCGGACTTAGCACTCATGCGATTCACCGGAGTCTCTGTCATCCAAGCTGACAATTGATTAGGATAAGATGGAATGAAACTTGACATGGAATAGATGATTTGGAGGAATATATGACTCTGCAGAGTTTGTACAAAATTTTTCCCACAGCCAACGGATTTCCGTAGTCACAAAGGACTAGTTCCGTTTACGGTATTTCGGAAGAAAACACAGCTAACCGGTACACACCCATCCTACCTCTCGATGCTAGGAATCACCCTAGTCATCGTCCAAGAAAAACTTTTGAGACGGGGAGATCACAATCTCGAATAGCATGGGATCAAATTTATATACGCGCGCTCTAAGGGGTGCCCCCCTCTCGGTCCCAACCGGAAACACCCATGCCCCCTGACAGGATGACTGGCTTTAATCCAGGGCCATGGAACCATCATCACGGCCTCTCCTCTTTGGTGTGTACCATGAAAGCGGTTTGCAACTTACTAAACCATATTCCTTGCGGGAAACATGTGGTAGTACAAGGAAGGAAATGATAGGTACTGGACCGATATGGTTTGACACTGAAGTCACATAGTCTGGCGTAAGACTGGCATGCTACAACACTGCCATCGTACCCATCCTCATGCCAACACATGGCCATTCATATTCACATTCATCCACGTATGGATCATCGAACTCACTTACCTCATTATCACATAAAATAACGTTCATCGGTATGCTCACCAACATGCCATGAAACTAACTAAATGCAAAACATGCCAAGACACTCATCATATCAAAAGTTCAAACATGCTTGCCTGGTTCAGAGTAGTCGGAGCCTAGCTCGGTGAAGTTCGCGGCTCCGTCACCTCCTTCGGTATCTACGGTTTAAAGAAAATATATGCGCTAACGTAAATACCAAGGAGTGCACAGAAGGTAAACCAAATATTTTTCAAATAAATCTGATAAAAAACTAGACAAAATTTTAAAGAGAACAGAAAAAGAATCAATCAAAAATACTTTTCTAATTAAAAGTTATAAGGGTTTTTGTCCAGGGACTTATCTGTAATGAAACAGAAGATTTCCAGGGGCTAGTTTATAAAAACAGAAAACGCTTCGGTAGCGACTACGCCAGCCCAAAGAGAAAACGCATTCTGCCCGAAGGCGCTTCCAGAAAACGATTCGAAAGAGAGAGCAGAGAGGCTGACGGTGGGGTCCCACCCGTCAGGTTCAAATGTTCAAACGGGGCGGCAGAGTTCGCCGGCGCCCGAGAGCCGCGGTGGTCGCCGGCGGCGATCCACGGCGAGGCAGAGAGATCGGAGAGTACCTCCGTGCTCAGGGCACCCTTCCGCGTCAGCTGATGGTGGTGGAGTCGGTCGGCGAGCACCACGTCGAGGGCGAGCTTTGCTCCGGCGGACGGCGGCTCGAGTGGTCGAGGGGCTCATCGGAGAGGGCTGCAAAGGTTAAATTGAAGAGGGGGTTATGCTCCTGGCAGCTAGAGAGGGTAACGAACGGGGTTTGAGCGCCGGAGATGGCCTCACCAGAACGAATCGGGCTGGAGGCCGAGGCGGGGCGAGGCGGCCGGAGCTGGGGCAGGAGACCTCCTGGAGGTCCCCCTAGTGGCCTGGCGGGGTGTTGGTGAGTAGTGGAGGTGCTGCGTGCACGAGAGTGAGCTCGGGACCCCTTTATATAGGCGGTCCGAGGCGGTTGCCGTGAACGAGGATCACCGGCGAGTGATTACGATGGCGTAGTGCTCGGTCGGGGTGGTTAGGGGGTCGAGCGTCATCACGGAGGTTCAATGGGTCCGTTTTGGTGTTAAACTGGCCGGGGTTTGGGTGTTAAGGGCGAGCTCGACGGAACGGGGATGGCGCGGGCCCGTCGGCGGCGGAGAGCGCGTTCCGTGCTTGCCGGCCATGGTGGCTGTGCTACGGGCGTGCGCTGGCGTGCATGAGGCCACGCGGAGAGCCAGGGAGCGATGGGCGGCGTGGAACGGCGTTCTTCCGTGGTGTGCCTCCTGTCGGCCGCCACGGGAGGTCCCGACGCCGCAGAAGACGCCGGCGAGGGCGGGCCAGCGCGCTACCGACGTCAGGAAGGCTCCACGCACTCGTGTGAAGCTTCGGACAAGAGGAAGAGGCGGCGAGGAACGTGCCAAGGGCACTGTGGCCGTGTGACTGAAACTGACGGACGGAAGATGACACTGAAACTGAATTTTCTGAACTTTGAATAGTAACAGTGCCCACAAGGTGTTCGACCGAATGAAATTGGCCTCTGGTGATTTTTCCTTGAGCTGATTTTTGGTGGAGTGGCTTCTCCTTGCTCAAGTAGGCTGCATGATTTTTGGTGGAATTTTTGGAGCAGTGTGGATATGAATTTCACCAAATTTGGCAAATCTGGTCCAAACTTGCAGAGACTGTATTTTGAAAAATTTGAAAAGAGGAGGAGTGGATCAAGATGGTTCTTGGTTGTGGGTTCAAATGACAATCCAGGAGAATTGGTTTGAGGTCAAAAATCAAATGAAAAAGTGTACTTGCTTTGAAAATCCCTCAGGCTCCAAATAATTTTTAGAATTGATTTGAGGGGGAAAAATAATTAGAATAAAATCCAAAACCAGTTTGGATTAGTTGGGACAGAGAACTTAGGTTGATCACAAGGGGGAGGGGAGGTTTTGGAGGGGTTTTATCTCATGGGCAAAAATACAAAGCCAAGGGTGGCTTCAAAGATAAGAAAATCCCAAATTTTCATAGAGCTTCACTTAAAAAAATAAAACAAATTAAAACTCCCAAAAAAATAAATTTTTAGAGGGAACTAACAGAGAAGAAGTTTGCAAAAGATCAACCACCAAAGTTTGAAAGAAATAAAAACCTTGCCAAGGCAAAAGGAGGTTTTTAAGAGGAAGGTTTTTCTAAAAAAGAAATTTTTTAAAAAGGTCTCTCCTCAAAACCACAAAGTTTTGATAAAAACCAAATAAAGAAATTTTGGAGTGTCACAACACCTACCCCCTTAGGAAAAATCTCGTCCCCGAGATTTCAGCTGATCCTTAAATAAGTGTGGATGCTCTGTCCGAAGAAAATCCTCGCTTTCCCAAGTTGCTTCACTGTCGGTGTGATTGCTCCACTGGACTTTGAAAAACTTGATGGTTTTCTGTCGGGTCCTCCTTTCAGACTCCTCTAATATTCTTATGGGACGTTCTCGATAAGTGAGGTCTGGCTGTACGTCAATGTTCTCATGGGATACTTGTTTCTCTGGGTTGCTTACGCACTTCCTTAATTGAGAGACGTGGAACACGTCGTGAATGTCGGACAAGTCTTCGGGTAAGTCTAGCTGGTAGGCTACAGTGCCTCTTCGTGCCACTATGCAAAATGGTCCAATGAATCTTGGAGCTAATTTTCCTTTAATCTTAAACCGTTGCAATCCTCTCATCGGGGATACTCTCAAGTATACGAATTCACCGGGTTCGAAGCTGACCCTACGATGTTTCTGATCATAATAACTTTTCTGTCGACTTTGAGCGGTCTTAAGTCGGTCCCTGATTAGCTTGACTTTTTCCTCGGCTTCTCTGAGCATATCTGGTCCGAAGATGCGGCTGTCTCCGGTCTCTGACCAATTTAACGGGGTACGACATCTCCTTCCGTATAGGGCTTCGAAAGGAGCCATTTGCAGGCTGGCCTGGTAACTGTTGTTGTATGCGAACTCAGCATATGGCAGGCTGTCCTCCCAACTGGTTCCATAGGTGAGGACACATGCTCTCAGCATGTCTTCTAAAACCTGGTTTACGCGTTCTGTTTGTCCATCAGTCTGTGGATGGTATGCGGTACTGAAGGCTAGTTGAGTTCCCAGAGCCTGTTGTAAATGCTCCCAAAATCTTGAGACGAACTGAGTGCCTCTGTCGGAAATTATAGTCTTCGGGACACCGTGCAGACAGACTATGCGGGAAAGATAAATCCTGGCAAGCCTCTGAGTGGTGTAGGTTGTCTTCACTGGAATAAAGTGTGCCACTTTGGTCAACCTGTCAGTGATGACCCATATGGCATCATTCCCGTGTCGTGACCGAGGTAATCCGACAATAAAATCCATCCCTATTTCATCCCATTTCCACTCAGGTATTTTGTTGGGTTGAAGTAGTCCGGCTGGTCTCTGATGTTCAGCTTTTATGCGTTGAAATGAGTCGCAACATGCAATGAAGGCGGCTATGTCCCTCTTCATACCGTGCCACCAAAATCTTTCCTGAATATCCTTATACATTTTGGTTCCTCCAGGGTGGATCGGATATGGAGTGGTGTGTGCTTCAGTTAAAACTTGCTGTTTAAGGTCTTCTATGTTTGGCACGCATAGCCTTTCTCCGTACCATAATATTCCTTCATTGTCTATGACGAATTCCGAGGCCTTGCCCATACTCAACTTCCTTTTAATTCCTTCAATGCTGGGGTGACCGGACTGAGCCTCTTTAATTTTCTTCACAAGGTGTGGTTGTATTTCCAAGTTTGATATGGTGCCTTCTGCTACCATTATCAAGTTGAGCTTGACAAATTCTTGATGGAATTCGGGCCTCAAGCTGTGCAGATAGTTCCCGTCGGAGCTGGGGTTCCGACTCAGGGCATCGGCCACTACGTTTGCTTTCCCTGGATGGTAATGGATACCAACATCATAATCCTTTACCAATTCCAACCAGCGGCGTTGCCGTAAATTTAGTTCTGGCTGCGTAAAAATGTATTTGAGGCCTTTGTGATCCGTATATATCTCACATCGATTCCCAAGTAGGAAATGCCTCCATTCCTTGAGTGCATGAATAACTGCTGCCATTTCTAAATCATGAGTGGGATAATTTTCCTCGTGTTTGCGAAGGTGCCTTGAAGCGTAGGCGACAACCTTGCCTTCTTGCATCAACACGCATCCGAGACCCTTTCTCGATGCGTCACAAAATACTTCAAAATTCTTGTGTATATCGGGTACAATTAATACCGGTGCTGTTGTTAATTTCCGCTTTAGCTCTTGGAAACTTTTCTCGCAGGCTTCTGTCCACTCAAACTTCTTATCTTTCTTGAGTAACTGTGTCATAGGCTTGGATATGGTGGAAAATCCTTCAATAAATCTGCGGTAATATCCTGCCATTCCCAAGAAACTTCGTATGTCTGTTACGCTGGCTGGTGACTTCCAGTCAATTACGGCCTTGACTTTCTCTGGGTCCACTGCTATACCGTCTTGAGTCAGCACGTGGCCTAGGAAACCTACTTGTCTTAGCCAAAATTCGCACTTGCTGAACTTGGCATACAATTGGTGTTTCCTTAGCTCTCCTAGTACAATCCTGAGATGTTCTGCGTGCTCTTCTGGTGTTTTGGAGTATACCAGAATATCGTCGATGAATACTACGACGAATTTGTCCATAAACTTCATAAATACTTTGTTCATGAGGTGAACAAAATATGCCGGGGCGTTAGTTAATCCAAATGGCATCACTGTGAACTCGTACAGTCCATATCTGGAGGTGAAGGCTGTTTTGGGGATATCTTCCATTCGTACCTTCAATTGATGGTATCCTGACCTTAAGTCAATTTTTGAGAATACCTTGGCCTGAGCAAGTTGATCAAACAAATCGTTTATCCTTGGCATCGGGTATTTGTTTTTGACTGTGACCATGTTAAGTGCTCGATAGTCGATACACAATCTCAGCGTCCCATCCTTCTTCTTGGCAAATAAAATTGGTGATCCCCAAGGTGAGGAGCTGGCTCGAATGTATCCTTTATCCAGTAATTCCTTTATTTGCTTCTTCAATTCGATCAACTCGGATGGTGCCATTATGTATGGTTTCTTGTATATGGGGGTGGTTCCTGGTGCTAGCTCAATGCGGAATTCTATTTCTCGGTCTGGTGGCATGCCTGGCAGCTCTTCAGGGAATACATCTGGAAATTCACACACTACTGGAACCTTGTTTAGCTCAGAAACGTCCACCTTATTTAATCTCGGTTGCCGGGGTCTTTTTCCTTCCTTGGCTGATACTCTTATTGTCTTCCCTTGGTGGTGTGTGAGAATCACGGTCCTGTTGAAACAGTCGATAAAACCTTTATTGGTGGTTAGCCAATCCATCCCTAGGATGACATCCAGTCCTTTATTTTCCAATACAATAAGATTTGCGTAAAACTCCAATCCTTCAAACTCAATGACCACATTCTGACAGTAATTCTGAGAAACTTGCTGAATCCCGGGGGACTTGATTATTATGGATTTCTCCAAAGGAAGCATCGAAAAATTATTTTGCAAAGCAAAACTTTTCGAGATGAAAGAGTGAGAAGCTCTAGAATCAAACAAAACCATTGCAGGTATTGTGTTGACAGGAAACGTAACGAGTACGATATCTGGAGCATTTTGTGCCTCCTCTTTGGTTACGTGGTTCAGATGACCCTTCCTGTGGTTATTGTTGGGATTGAAATTGTTTCGCTTGGGCGCTGAATTATTGTTGCCGTTGTTCGGCTTTGGGGTTGAGTTCCTTGGCTTGGGGCACTGTTTGGCATAATGCCCTTCTTCTCCACAAGCGTAACAAGTAACACCGGGGCGATAGGTGAATTCCTTGTCCCTTGCATGAAAATTCTTGATTGGGCGTGAGACATTGGATGAGAATTTGGGTGTCCCACCCTTTTTAAAATCTATCTTGCTTCGGTGATTGTGAGTGTGATTAGTCTGGTCCCTTTTTCGCTTGCGGATATCTTCCAGACTGCGTCTCTCATTTTCCAGAGTAATGGCCTTGTCCACCAGCGTTTTAAAATCAGGAAAAGTGTGCACGACCAGTTGGCATTTAAGCGCGGGCGCCAGACCGTCAAGGAATTTCTCCATCTTCTTGATTTCAGTCATACGCTCCTCATTGGCGTAGCGGGATAATAGGGTAAATTGACTGTTGTAATCTGACACTGTCATGTTCCTTTGTTTGAGGTCATCGAATTCTCTCTTCTTGATTTTCATAATACTCTCAGGAATATGTGCACCACGGAAACCTTCCTTGAAATCATCCCAGGTTATGTCATTTTCGTTGGGATGCATGTGCAGAAAATTCTCCCACCACGATGCGGCTGCTCCTGTGAGATAGTGTGGAGCATATAGTACTTTCTCGAGATCTGAACACTTTGCAATAATTAATTTTCTCTCCATATCTCGAAGCCAGTCCTCGGCTTCAAGAGGCTTGTCAGTGTGAGAAAATGTTTGAGGACGTGTCTTCTGTAGCTCAGATAACTTGGAATGTTGCTGATACTGTCCATGATGATTCCCCATGTTGATGACTTGGTTCATCATCTCGCGATGTTGTTGCTGACTCTGTTCATAAAGGCGGCACATTTGTGAAAGTGCCGATTCACTGCCTTGTTGGCTTGACTGTCCCTGAGTGAACTCATTGTTGGGTTGAGTATCATGAATTTCCTCTGGTGGAGTTGGCATGGAACGTGTCCAAGGACGAGACATTTTTCACTCTGGGAAAAAATATTTTTGTAAAACTCTTAAGAAAAGCGGAAAGAGTCGCAAAAATAAAACCATAAATGCATAAAGCTGGCAGATATAATTAAATACCCAAGCTTACTTAAGAAAAACAAATCGACTTGCGCACGGAGAAGGACTGCTCATTACATATCTTACACGCGGGCGGTAATTATACAGTACATCACTCAGGATATGCGTACATAATCCTGACATGTTATTAAGGCTAGTGCACTTCTCCAGATCCTACATGATGCGCAAACAGGCTACTTCTCACAACCTATGCACATATCTTACAAAGTGGTACAATACATGGCAGCTAAGCGTACTCAGGCAGAGATGTTGACGACCTCCTTTGCCCTGCCGAGGGCGAGGCGTAGCGAGGTTGGGGACTCGACTTCCTCCTCGCTAATGGGCTCCATACGTGTAGTGTTGCGCAGAGCGGACGGAGCGGTTGCCAGGGGCGGAGCAACACGTACAGGAGTGGGCGCGAAGGTTGGTGTAGTGCGCGCAGGAGTGGGTGCAATGACTTGGTTAAATTCTTCGGTAGAAGGCAGGCGACGAGTAGGCGTAAAAGATGCTGATGACGAGACAAAAGTCGGTGGCGGAGCGATGGGTAGGAGCTCCCTCCTGTTGGCAGCACAGCCATGGACTGAGTCCATGCGGGTAGCTACGAAGTCGTCCACCAGGTTGTCGAAGGCTGCCTCCAGGGCCCGGAGATACTCAATGAGCATCTCAAAAGCCTCGTCTCGTTCTCCTCTGGGGCAGGAGTATGCGTAGTGACAGGTGTAAGGCACATGGCATGGAAGATAACGGTAACGACGAGTCTTCATCACGGGAAGGACATTCCTGAGACGAGCTATCACCTCGCGGGCTGCCATCTGCATAGCATGCCTCTCCGTAGGCATGGCTCTTCCCACGAACCGAAAGCGGCGTAACTCACCACGCCCTCCCCTGAACTGCACCGCGGCCTGGTGCATGGTCAGACTGTCGTTGACTCGGTGCTGGCAGAGTGTGAAGACTGGGCGCACGGATGGCCCCATCGCGACCTGAACGATGAAAGAAAGAAGCTTGACGAACCCATCGGGCACGTTGGCGAAGGTCTGAGACTCGCAGCTGTTGTCGGCCATCTACAAAAGTAGGCAAAAATTCTGCAGGGTCAGATCATAAATTTATGCTGACTGACAGAAAATGACTACAATTGCAAAAACATAAAATAGCTCTGTTATGCTGATAACTAATTAGCGATCGCACCTAGTGGCTTCCTACAGTCAGCCTGGCTCTGGTACCAAGCTTGTCACGACCGGTTTTCCAATAAAAATATTTATTGATAAACCAGTCTTTTGAGTCCAGTATGAGAGAAATCCTCCTCACTGGTAGACAATTTCTTGATACAATAAGCCAGTAGCATAAAATATATTACAGGGTTGAACTGCGGTCGCTCAACCAAATTATTACAAGCACGCCAATAATCATACATAATGGCGGACAGGACACAGTGGTGTGGAGACATACTACTGACTCATGGATAGGTTGGTGGTGGAAAAACACAGTGGGAAGGGAAATACAAGACTCTAAGAATATCATTTCATCGAACGTCGAGGTGAGGCTCGATAAATTTATTTGGTAGCGGAAGCGGATATAAAACAGTGACCAAATCCAGGGTCGCACGAGACTGACTGGGACTCCTCTAAGTGTCGGACTCGCTATCGAACTCTTCATCCATGAGATCGCCTTCGTCAGCATCTGGCCAAATCAACAAGCCAGTGAGTACTTTGAAAGTACTCGCAAGACAGTTCGGACGTAAGATATAACAAATGCGTGCATGGATGCAACATGATTAATTCCTTAATGCACAATAAATAAAATTGGCATAACGGGTAAGTAAAAAGGGAAACGGCGGTAGTCCGCCTGAAATCCCACAGAGCATAAATAAGGACCGATCGGGTGTCTGAAGCGACGCCTCGAAAGGTGAACAAATAAAAAATAAGGAAATGATGCCACAGTCGGGCATCTTAGCGACACCACATAAAGGGCTTTAAAAGAAATACCACAGTCGGGCGTCTGAGCGACGCCACATAAAGGGCTTTAACAGAAATACCACAGTCGGGTGTCTAAGCGACGCCACATAAAGGGCTTTAAAAGAAATGCCACGGTCGGACGTCTGAGCGACATCGCAGAAAGGGCTTTAAAAGAAATGCCACAGTCGGACGTCTGAGCGACATCGCAGAAAGGGCTTTAAAAGAAATGCCACAGTCGGACGTCTGAGCGACATCGCAGAAAGGGCTTTAAATTCACCAGTAAACAATACTCATAATAAACATTCAATCCATGAGAATAAACAGGTTAGTCCATCCACAGGGATAATCATTCAACCGGACTTAGCACTCATGCGATTCACCGGAGTCTCTGTCATCAAAGCTGACAATTGATTAGGATAAGATGGAATGAAAATTGACATGGAATAGATGATTTGGAGGAATATATGACTCTGCAGAGTTTGTACAAAATTTTTCCCACAGCCAACGGATTTCCGTAGTCACGAAGGACTAGTTCCGTTTACGGTATTTCGGAAGAAAACACAGCTAACCGGTACACACCCATCCTACCTCTCGATGCTAGGAATCACCCTAGTCATCGTCCAAGAAAAACTTTTGAGACGGGGAGATCACAATCTCGAATAACATGGGATCAAATTTATATACGCACGCTCTAAGGGGTGCCCCCCTCTCGGTCCCAACCGGAAACACCCATGCCCCCTGACCGGATGACTGGCTTTAATCCAGGGCCATGGAACCATCATCACGGCTTGTCCTCTTTGGTGTGTACCATGAAAGCGGTTTGCAACTTACTAAACCATATTCCTTGCAGGAAACATGTGGTAGTACAAGGAAGGAAATGATAGGTACTGGACCGATATGGTTTGACACTGAAGTCACATAGTCTGGCGTAAGACTGGCATGCTACAACACTGCCATCGTACCCATCCTCATGCCAACACATGGCCATTCATATTCACATTCTTCCACGTATGGATCATCGAACTCACTTACCTCATTATCACATAAAATAACGTTCATCGGTATGCTCACCAACATGCCATGAAACTAACTAAATGCAAAACATGCCAAGACACTCATCATATCAAAAGTTCAAACATGCTTGCCTGGTTCAGAGTAGTCGGAGCCTAGCTCGGTGAAGTTCGCGGCTCCGTCACCTCCTTCGGTATCTACGGTTTAAAGAAAATATATGCGCTAACGTAAATACCAAGGAGTGCACAGAAGGTAAACCAAATATTTTTCAAATAAATCTGATAAAAAACTAGACAAAATTTTAAAGAGAACAGAAAAAGAATCAATCAAAAATACTTTTCTGATTAAAAGTTATAAGGGTTTTTGTCCAGGGACTTATCTGTAATGAGACAGAAGATTTCCAGGGGCTTGTTTATAAAAACAGAAAACGCTTCGGTAGCGACTACGCCAGCCCAAAGAGAAAACGCATTCTGCCCGAAGGCGCTTCCAGAAAACGATTCGAAAGAGAGAGCAGAGAGGCTGACGGTGGGGTCCCACCCGTCAGGTTCAAATGTTCAAACGGGGCGGCAGAGTTCGCCGGCGCCCGAGAGCCGCGGTGGTCGCCGGCGGCGATCCATGGTGAGGCAGAGAGATCGGAGAGTACCTCCATGCTCGGGGCACCCTTCCGCGTCAGTTGATGGTGGTGGAGTCGGTCGGCGAGCACCACGTCGACGGCGAGCTTTGCTCCGGCGGACGGTGGCTCGGGTGGTCGAGGGGCTCGTCGGAGAGGGCTGCAAAGGTTAAATTGAAGAGGGGGTTATGCTCTTGGCAGCTAGAGAGGGTAACGAACGGGGTTTGAGCGCCGGAGATGGCCTCACCAGAACGAATTGGGCTGGAGGCCGAGGCGGGGCGAGGCGGCCGGAGCTGGGGGAGGAGACCTCCTCGAGGTCCCCCTAGTGGCCTGGCGGGGTGTTGGTGAGTAGTGGAGGTGCTGCGTGCACGAGAGTGAGCTCGGGACCCCTTTATATAGGCGGTCCGAGGCGGTTGTCGTGAACGAGGATCACCGGCGAGTGATTACGGAGGCGCATTGCTCGGTCGGGGTGGTTAGGGGGTCGAGCGTCATCACGGAGGTTCAATGGGTCCGTTTTGGTGTTAAACTGGCCGGGGTTTGGGTGTTAAGGGCGAGCTCGACGGAACGGGGATGGCGCGGGCCCGTCGGCGGCGGAGAGCGCGTTCCGTGCTTGCCGGCCACGGTGGCTGTGCTACGGGCATGCGCTGGCGTGCATGAGGCCACGCGGAGAGCCAGGGAGCGATGGGCGGCGCGGAACGGCGTTCTGCCGTGGTGTGCCTCCTGTCGGCCACCACGGGAGGTCCCGACGCCGTAGAAGACGCCGGCGAGGGCGGGCCAGCGCGCTACCGATGCCAGGAAGGCTCCACGCCCGCGTGTGAAGCTTCGGACAAGAGGAAGAGGCGGCGAGGAACGTGCCAAGGGCACTGTGGCCGCGTGACTAAAACTGACGGACGGAAGATGACACTGAAACTGAATTTTCTGAACTTTGAACAGTAACAGTGCCCACAAGGTGTTCGACCGAATGAAATTGGCCTCTGGTGATTTTTCCTTGAGCTGATTTTTGGTGGAGTGGCTTCTCCTTGCTCAAGTAGGCTGCATGATTTTTGGTGGAATTTTTGGAGCAGTGTGGATATGAATTTCACCAAATTTGGCAAATCTGGTCCAAACTTGCAGAGACTGTATTTTGAAAAATTTGAAAAGAGGAGGAGTGGATCAAGATGGTTCTGGGTTGTGGGTTCAAAGGACAATCCAGGAGAATTGGTTTGAGGTCAAAACTCAAATGAAAAAGTGTACTTGCTTTGAAAATCTCTCAGGCTCTAAATAATTTTCAGAATTGATTTGAGGGGGAAAAATAATTAGAATAAAATCCAAAACCAGTTTGGATTAGTTGGGACAGAGAACTTAGGTTGATCACAAGGGGGAGGGGAGGTTTTGGAGGGGTTTTATCTCATGCGCAAAAATACAAAGCCAAGGGTGGCTTCAAAGATAAGAAAATCTCAAATTTTCATAGAGCTTCACTTAAAAAAATAAAACAAATTAAAACTCCCAAAAAAATAAATGTTTAGAGGGAACTAACAGAGAAGAAGTTTGCAAAAGATCAACCACCAAAGTTTGAAAGAAATAGAAACCTTGCCAAGGCAAAAGGAGGTTTTTAAGAGGAAGGTTTTTCTGAAAAAGAAAATTTTTAAAAAGGTCTCCCCTCAAAACCACAAAGTTTTGATAAAAACCAAATAAAAAAATTTGGAGTGTCACAGAGGATGTACTCCCTCGCTGGACAGCCCTTTGGGAGGCGGTCGGACAGTCCCCCGGACGATGTCGCGGACAGCCCTTCGGGAGGACCCTCGAAACTCGAACGGAGACTCGGACAGCCCTTTGGGAGGACACTCGAACAACCCCTTGGGCAAAAGACCGAAACTACGACCTCTCTACGGGGTTGCACACATACGGTGTCAGCTATCCGGCAGGGCTTCGCCGTCCAGAACTAGTTCCTGCCGGAACCCAGACAGCCTTACGGCTCTACGAAACTCTTTTCGTGGGAGGGAGAGAAGAAGCCAGATAATGCATGGCATATGTATGAGAGCAAGGGGTGATGATAATGGCAGCCCCTTCTCCTCCTTTTATAGGCCAAGGCAAGGGGTGGGGTGGTGGAGGAAATACCAAAACACCCATGCTACATGTCCCACATGAAGGGTGAAATGGTAACTCAAGTGGGGCACAGAGGGTACACCATGGAGGCACCCCCTTGGCCAGCCACAACCTTGTCCCCTCCCATGGGGGGCCCAACAAGCCACCAACATGTCTCCTAGATACATGGGTGCTCTCTAGACAAAAAGCCACCAAACATGTAACCCCCGATTCGTGGGATCTTGTCCCCTCGTGCTGAGACAAGATGTTTTCCGCGAAACATTTTTTATGAAAAATTCCGGAAGGTGCCAGAACATTTCCGGCACCCTCTAAAATTATTCTGGGCATGATCCGAAATATTTCCGGTGTGGTGATTTTTATCATCGAAAATCAACAATGACGGTTACGGCAGCTCCGAAACATTTTCGGTTTTTCTCTTCGTAAATTCCCAAAAGTTCCCAGACTAATTCTGGGGCCCTCTAAGAATTTCCAGGCGAGTGCCGAAACCATCTTGACCTAATACTATATTCCGAAACAACTTTTCGGTTTTACCGAAACTCTTTCGGTGTTCTCTCTCCGGAACTCTTTCGTTGTCTCCGAAACTTTTCCGGTGACTTTGTCTCAGACTCCCTGTCTAGTATTCAGCAGATAGATGACCCTTAAGCGTGTGACCCTATAGGTTCGGTGAAGTATAGACATGACTTGGAACCCCTTCCGATCAATGATCAACATCGGAGCCGTGGAGACCCATATTGACCCCTATACCCACACAAATGAAATATTCGAGTGAACCTCCAGTTGCTGTGAGCTATTCCCGTTGCTTCGCGATATGTCACAAATACCCGAGGTGAGATTTATTGCATTCCCGTGGGCCAACACTTTGTCCACCATGCAAGTTACCTCGTTACCGGTTTTGTTCTCTTTTCTTGTTTCCATGTTCCGGCATCCCAGTGATCAAATCACAAGGTGTCTGGCCAGACAATGATGGATACCGTTACACCGAGAGGGCTTGAGTATATCTCTCCATCGTGAGAGGAGCAAATCCCAATATTGAGCTATCTCGTTACTTGCCATACTTTTTCGTGAACCCATAAGCCGCCGTAATAGCCACCCGGTTATGGATGACATTTAACAAACCCCAAAGTTCACGAAGCAAGTACGAAGAAACTCGATACTCTCATGGTCTAAGGAATTATGCAAACATTAACTTCCTTGTGTTATTAACCATTAACTTGTGACGAAAGTATCTCATAGCATAACATCATATTGGGTCGATTCAACACATGTGTTCTACTAACAATTGTGCCCTCAAAATTGCCGGCATAGTCATTCCCATGATCAAGAAAACAGGATCATCATGCAATACTTGAGCCAGTCATAGAGGCTTGACTAGGAATACATTTTACCGTTTATTATCCCACACATGCACATGAGTTTCCCTCCAAGCCTCGTTTTATTTGCAGACTCAAGAATCATTGCAGTTATAGCATGGAACATAAACCTTCATTACAAACCAGGAGATACAAAATAACTATTATTACTGCCTCTAGGGCATATCTCCTACACACAACCCATCAGTCCGGCCCACGTCTAATAGGTCGAACGCCCGAGGACCCCTTAGTCCAGGACTCCCTCAGTAACCCCTGAACCATGCTTCAATGACGAGGTGTCCGGCGTGCAGATTGTCTTTGGCATTGCGAGGCGGGTTCCCCTCTCTGAATACTCCAAGTTAGTCTTCAGACGCAACAAGCATGCTCGGATCTGCAACACAAGTACCACACACAACCATAGAGAATATAATATTGCACGAGTCCAATCCGGCGACAAATTTTTGCAATGTGACATCACATCTGTTTGATCATCATTTCGAATCATTTTCCGTTTGCCGTTCCACTTTTCAAGACGCGGTTTTAATAGGAACGTCTTGTTGAAGCTGAGATCGTGTCCCCTTATTGCGGGATTCTCATCAATACGGGCGTGGGTAATATAACCATGCCGTTTACACATCCCTTGGGAACAGGCGAGTTTTAAGGCGAGTGGGGAGGCGCCTGATATTCACTGCCTTTATAAGGAGATAAGGATTCCCTTTCTTCACCCACGCCTTTTCTCTTCCTCTACCCTTCCGTCCTCGAGCTCCAGCGCCCAAGTCCTCATTCTTTCCACCTCAAGGAAGCACTTAGCCATGTCCGGATCTGGAGGGTAAGGCAAGTGGATGGCCTCCTCCGTTAGGGAGAAAGACATCACCAAGCTTCGGGAGGCCGGGTATCTGGCGAAAGAAATCGCCCATCGGCTTCCAGCCAAGGGACAAATCGTCCCCACCCCGAAGCCCAATGAGAGGGTGGTCTTCATCCCCCATTTTGACTGCGAGTTAGGGTTTCCTCTCCACCATTTCGTCCGCGGGCTTATGTTCTATTACGGGCTAGATTTCCATGATCTATCCCGAACTCTTTCCTCAACATCTCGGCATTCATTGTCGTGTGCGAGACCTTCCTCCGCATCCAACCCCACTTCGGTCTATGGCTCAAGATTTTCAATGTGAAGCCGAAGGTGGTGGATGGCCAGCACGCAGAGTGCGGAGGCGCCATGGTGAGCAAGCTGCCCAATGTCACCTGGCCCAAGGGTACTTTTATGGAGACTGTCAAGGAGTGGTAGAAACTGTGGTTCTATATCACAGAGCCCCGCAACGCCACTTGGGTCACGACTTCCAAATTCAAGTCTGGATCTCCAGTGCAGCTCACCTCCTAGATGGAGAAGGGCCAAAATTGGTCTTCGTAGGAAGAGCTGATAGCGCCGCAAACACACATTCAAAGCATCATGGATAAAAACATCAAGCTCGTCGAAGTAATCCAGGTGATGCTGGTTCGTCGGATTCTCCCATGCCAAAGCCGAAGCTGCCCCTTATGGGAATTCGACCCGAAGAAGCACCAAACCTTGGAAAGGCTCTTCGGAATCACTCACGAAGATGCCTGGAAGTTTCTCTTTAAGGGCAACGAGACGCCGCCGGCCATAGACTTGGACCACGGGCATGACATTACCCATTCTGCCAATAAGGTAAGCCTCTCATGTCTCCAGACGCATCCTCCACTTGTTTGTTTCAAGGAGGGTATCTAAACTTTATTATTTCAGGTATGCACAGAGGCTCCACTGCCCGAGGAACCAGTCATCCCGCTCCTGGCGAAGATGCTGGTACCGGCGCCCTATAAGGCGCCGGAGAAGAAGGCCAAGGGGGTCCGGAGTGGCCCCCACCGCAAGGGAGCTTCGGACGTGTCGTCCAAAGACAAGACACACTCCTCCGCCGCCGAAGACGATGACGAGGAGTAGGAAGAAAGCACCTCTCCCCCTGATGAGGGGAGGAAGAAGAGGGCGGCCTCCACAAATCTGGAGGCAGAGGTGCCCAAGAGGGGGAAGGGTCCCCTTGCGGATAACACCGCGTGGGACATCGACAGTAGCCCAGAGCGACGCCCCCCGAAACAAGCCCCTGGCTGTGTCATAAGTACTAAAAACCCGCATACGTCCCTACATCCAGCCTCTCTTGCTTCATGGTATTAATATGTTTATATGATGCCATTGCATTCCGGCCCACGATAGCTACCAGCGATCCTCATCAAGAGGTTCATTGGATTCGAAGGCGATGGCCAGCGAGTCACCGCCGGCCGCTCACTCTCCCACGGCCAAGGGCGACGACGAGGTGTTGTCCCAGAGGACCTTCCCAGGCCAGGGAGAGGTTCAGGAGGCTGCCAGGGTGACGCCTGAGGGTGGAACATCGGCTGCCGGACACATAGGGGAGAAGACCCCCATGACGACTGGGGATGGCGGCCTTGCTCAATTCGGCCCCCAGCCGAATATAAGTCGGGAGACCTATATGGCTCCAGAATCCGGCGAGCAACCTCCTTCGAAAGAAGGGGGTGTGCCTATTCCGCTGGTGACCTCTGTCCAACCAAAGGCATTGGATAATCTGCTGGAAGCGCTACGTGGCTCTTCCATTGTGGATGAACACCGTATCCTTATGGGTACGGTGATTGAGAGGGTTTAGTCCGTCAAAAGCGGACTGACCAAAGCCTGCGGCAGCCTGCTGACAGGCTTTGAGGTAAGCAACACAAAAGAGAAAATCCCAATATAGACAGTAGCCCCTGAGACACTGTCCGGTGTTCGGAAAGAAGAGCCGAACAGAGGATCAATTTATTTTCGCAGGAAACTAACTAAAATATGTCTTATATCAATAAGCAGACGTCGTTGCTGGCCGCGACCTCACACACTGCCAAAGTCTCCGGACTAAAGCAGAGACTGGAGCGGGCCGAGGAGGAGCTCGGCCAAGCAAGGAAGCAGCTAGAAGACCAGCAAGGTATGTACTGACTGGCTGTTGATATGTCTCCATCGTATATACTTTTCCAAACACTTTTGCCCTTGTTTTGGACTCTAACATGCATGATTTGAATGGAACTAACCCGGACTAATGTTGTTTTCAACAGAATTGCCATGGTGTTATTTTTGTGCAGAAATAAAAGTTCTGGAATGACATGAAAATCAACGGAGATTATTTTTGGAATATATAAAAAATACTGGAAGAAGAATCCACGTCAGGGGGCCCACACCCTGTCCACGAGGGTGGGGGCGCGCCTACCCTCCTAGGCGCGCCCCTACCTCGTGGCCCCCCTGATGCTCCACCGACATCCACCTTGAGTCCATATATTCACTTTCAGGGAGATAAAAATCAAGGAGAAGGATTCATTGCATTTTACGATATGGAGCCGCCACCAAGCCCTAAACTCTCTCAGGAGGGCTGATCTGGAGTCCGTTCGGGGCTCCGAAGAGGGGAATCCGTCGCCATCATCATCATCAACCTTCCTCCATCACCAATTTCATGATGCTCACCGCCGTGCGTGAGTAATTCCATCGTAGGCTTGCTGGATGGTGATGGGTTGGATGAGATTTATCATGTAATCGAGTTAGTTTTGTTAGGGTTTGATCCCTAGTATCCACTATGTTCTGAGATTGATGTTGCTATGACTTTGCTATGCTTAATGCTTGTCACTAGGGCCCGAGTACCATGATTTCAGATCTGAACCTATTATGTTTTCATGAATATATGTGAGTTCGTGATCCTATCTTGCAAGTCTATAGTCACCTATTATGTGTTATGATCCGTTAACCCTGAAGTGACAATAATCGGGATACTTACCGGTGATGACCGTAGTTTGAGGAGTTCATGTATTAACTATGTGTTAATGCCTTGGTCTGGTACTCTATTAAAAGGAGGCCTTAATATCCCTTACTTTCCAATAGGACCCCGCTGCCACGGGAGGGTAGGACAAAAGATGTCATGCAAGTTCTTTTCCATAAGCACGTATGACTATATTCGGAATACATGCCGACATTACATTGATGAACTGGAGCTAGTTTCGTGTCACCTGATGTTATAACTGTTGCATGATTGATCACATCCGACATAATTCTCCATCAATGATCCAATGCCTACGAGCTTTTCATACATTGTTCTTCGATTATTTAGTTTTCCGTTGCTACTGTTACAATCACTATAAAACCAAAACTATTACTTTTGCTACCGTTACCACTACTATCATATCACTTTGCTACTAAATACTTTGCTGCAGATATTAAGTTTCCAGGTGTGGTTGAATTGACAACTCAGATGCTAATACTTGAGAATATTCTTTGGCTCCCCTTGTGCCGAATCAATAAATTTGGGTTGAATACTCTACCCTCGAAAACTGTTGCGATCCCCTATACTTGTGGGTTATCAAGACTATTTTCTGGCACCTTTGCCAGGGAGCATAACTCTATTCTTTGAGTCACTTGGGATTTATATCTGCTGGTCACTATGAAGAACTTGAAAGATCAAAGAACCAAGATTTTTCCCTCAAATACGAGGGGAGGTAAGGAATTTCCATCTAGCTCTGCACTTGATTCACCTTCTGTTTTGAGTAAACTTGCGACACCTACACATGCTATTGATTTTGATAGGTCACATGTTATTGATCATGCCACTTCTGCTTTGCATGATACTTATGATGAAACTACTTCTATGCTTGATACTATTGTGCCACTAGGTGAATTTCTTGATGAACAACTTGCTAGGGTTAGAGAGAATGAAATTATTGAAACTGATAATATTGATGAAAGTGATGATGAAGATTCCCCCCTAGATATGAATTGCCTGTTGTGCCTGAGGGTTATGTTATGGATGAAGAAACTGCTAGGGACTTCTTAGCTTGCAATGATAGATCTGATCTTAAGAAATTATTAGCTAAGCTTAAATAAAAGTCTTTGAATGCTAGAATGAAAGATGACCCTGCTTTTGCGACTTCACCTATCTTTCTTACTGATAAGGATTATGATTTCTCTGTCGATCCTTAGTTAATTGCTTTGGTTGAATCTGATCCTTTTTATGGCTATGAATCTGAAACTGTTGTGGCACATCTTACTAAATTAAATGATATAGCCACCCTGTTCACTAATGATGAGAAAACTTGCTATTACTTTATCCTTAAGTTGTTTCCGTTCTCATTAAAGGGTGATGCTAAAATGTGGTTTAATTCTCTTGATCCTGGTTGTGAGCGTAGTCCCTAGGATATGATTTATTACTTCTCTGCTAAATATTTCCCCGCTCATAAGAAACAAGTTGCCTTAAGGGAAATAAATAATTTTGTGCAAATTGAATAAGAGAGTCTCCCACAAGCTTGGGGGAGGCTTCTCCAATTACTTAATGCTTTGCCTGATCATCCTGTCAAGAAAAATGAAATACTTGATATCTTTTATAATGGACTAACCAATGCTTCCAGAGACTACCTGGATAGTTGCGCTGGTTGTGTTTTTAGGGAAAGAACTATTGACCAAGCTGAATTGCTATTGAATAATATGTTAACTAATGAAAATAATTGGACACTTCCTGAACCAACTCCGAAGAAAAGGGGTATTCTATTTCTCAGTCCTGAAGATATGCAAGAGGCAAATAAATCTATGAAAGAAAAAGGTATTAAAGCTGAAGATGTTAAGAATTTACCACCTATTGAAGAAATACATGGTCTTGATAACCCGACACAGGTAGTAAAGGTAAATTCTCTCTATAGATTTGATGAAGGTGATATTCCTCGTAATAAGTCTGCTAGCCAATGCTTAGATGAGTTTGATAATTTTATTGTTAAACAAGAAAACTTCAATGCTTATGTTGGTAGACAATTGAAACGCAATGCTGATATGCTTGAACACTTGAGTGATTATATGGCTAGTGTTAAAGGTGAACTTAAACTCATTAGTAAACATGCTTCTATGGTTACCACTCAAGTAGAACAAGTAGTTAAGGCTCAGAATGATTTGCTGTATGAATCAAATAATAAGAAGAATCATAATGCTGTTAGAGTTATGACTAGAGGAGGTAAAATGACTTAGGAACCTTTGTATCCTGAGGGCCACCCTAAGAGAATTGAGCAAGATTCTCAGAGAACTAATGTTGATGCTCCTAGTCCTTCTAAGAGGAAGAAAAAGAAAAATGATAGGACTTTGCATGCTTCTAGTGAACCTGTTGTTAACACACCCGAGAATCCCAACGATATTTCTATTTCTGATGCTGAAACACAATCTGGTAATGAACATGAACCTAGTGATAATGTTAATGATGATGTTCATGTTGATGCTCAACCTAGCAATGACAATGATGTAGAGATTGAACCCACTGTTGATCTTGATAACCCACAATCAAAGAATCAACGTTATGATAAGAGAGACTTTGTTGCTAGGAAACATGGTAAAGAAAGAGAACCATGGGTTCAAAAACCCATGCCTTTTCCTCCTAAACCATCCAAGAAAAAGGATGATGAGGATTTTGAGCGCTTTGCTGAAATGGTTAGACCCATCTTTTTGCGTATGTGTTTGACTGATATGCTTAAAATGAACCCTTATGCTAAATACATGAAGGAAATTGTTACTAATAAAAGAAAGATACCGGAAGCTGAAAATTTCCACCATGCTTGCTAATTATACTTTTAAGGGTGGAATACCAAAGAAACTTGGAGATCCAGGAGTATCAACTATACCATGCTCCATTAAAAGAAACTATGTTAAAACTGCTTTATGTGATCTTGGAGCCGGTGTTAGTGTTATGCCTCTCTCTTTATATCGTAGACTTGATTTGAATAAGTTGAAACCTACTGAAATATCTTTGCAAATGGCCGATAAATCAACTGACGTCGGCGTTCTGGAATGGGGGTCCCCAGACTTCCCTGCCTGCGACCTGCGGCGTGGCTCGAGTGGGGGCCCAGTGCGGCCCAGCTTCATCAGCTCAAGCTCAAGACCCTCGCAAGGGGCCAAGCCTTGCGGGGCGGACGATAGGAGGATTCCTCAAGAGCAGCCTCATCAGGCAGGCTCGCGAGGAGGCGGAGAGATCAAGGCAGGGGTGCCTCGCGAGGAGCCCGTGACGCAAGCCATGACGATCGAGATTAGGCGGGCGCGGGACTGCGCAGTGTCCTTGTTTCCCCTTCGGTGCAAAGGGAGTAAGCACAGGCCAAGGCATCGGGCAAAGGTTACCGTTCCAGTGCAACGAGACCAAGACCAGCAGAGCGGCAGGACGAAGGTCACCGTGGAGCCCAAGACGGCGTCATCACCAGTGCTTTTGGCAGCCGAAGACCACCTTTGGTCAGGATAACATGTACTAGATGTTCCCCTTCAAAATGGCCAATTATTGGTGCCCTTCCCGCTCATTTTTTGGGAAGAGTACCAGGGCCTCTATAAATAGGACTAGCCCCGGAGGTCAGAGGAGAGGCCTAGGGAGAAGAAAGAGAGAGAAGAGAAAGAAAGAGAGAAAGACCCCGGACCAAGTATAACATACCACACCAGCTCAAGATCACCTCTCGCGAGGCCGTTCTTCCCCTGTATTGTTCATCATCAGCCCCTGAGGCAATCCACTACACCACACACTGGAGTAGGGTATTACACCACATCGGTGGCCCGAACCAGTATAAACCTCGTGCCCCTTGTGTGTTCTTCTTTCTAGCCTAGATTTCTTGCGAGCCATAGAAGCACGAGTCGGTAGGGGAAAGATCTCCGTGCGCACCCCAGAGTTCGAACCTGAAGGGTCTGTCGGAATCCGAAATCCGACAACTGGTACCTGTCGGTATTTGTGAAGATGTGCCTGTTGTGGTTGCAAATGTTACTATTTTAACAGACTTTGTTATTCTTGATATTCCCGAGGACGATAGTATGTCGATTATCCTTGGTAAACCCTTTTTGAATACTACAGGGGCTGTTATTGATTGCAACAAAGGCAATGTCACTTTTCATGTTAATGGTAATGAGCATACAGTACACTTTCTGAGGAAACAACCTCAACTCCACAATATCAATTCTATTGGAAAAATTCCAACTATAGGTTTTGAATTTCCTCTTCCTACTGTCAAGAAGGATTATGATATTATTATTGTTGGGGACATGCATATCCCTGTTGAGGTAACCTAGTGTTATTAGAAATTTCTCCGGTTTCATGCAATTCGGAATGAGTTTGTTAACACTTGTTAGTGGATTCCTTTTGAGGAGCATGAGATGGATGAAGTTAGAAAACACAAACTTCTGTACCCTCTTTTTCCTTTCTGTTATTTATATTAAATAAAGCAAAAAATAGTATTTTCTGTCTGTTTTCTAAATTACCCATACAATAAAAAATACCTCGAAAATAAAGTTCTCCAAATGCCCTGAAAATGAAATATGATTTTTTTTCTAGAATATTTGAGAATATCTGGCACTAAGAACACACCAGGGGGACCCACCACGTGCCCACGAGGGTGGAGGGCGTGCCCACCCCCTGGGCCCGCCCGCTGCCTCGTGGACCCCACATGGGCCCCCTCCACTTATCCTTGCACTCACACACTTCGTCTTGCTCTAGAAAAAAAATCACTAGCCAGCTGAAACCCGAGTTCTTGCTCATCTTGCTACCATTTTCGATCTCCTTGCTCAAAGCTCCATTCACAAAACTGCTTTGGGGGATTGTTCTTTGGTATGTGACTCCTCCAATGGTCCAATTAGTTTTTGTTCTAGTGCTTTATTCATTGCAAATTTTTACTGCTTAGGTTACCTTGTTCTTGAGCTTGCATGCCAAATTTATGTGGTCAAAAGTAGTTTTAATGCATGATATACCTCTAGGCACTTGTAGGAGTAGTTGCTATCAATCTTGTTGAGTTTGGTTGACTTTTATTTCAAGTTACTAAAAATTTCAGAAATTTTTCAGAGGAAGAAATATGTTTAGGAAAATGTACCAAGGTGGTTCCTCAAGGAAGCAAGGACCTAGGCCCGCAATACGCGAGCCAGACAATGAACTACCAAGGGATGCTCAAGTGCGGCCTTATGAATGGCCGTCAGATAACTTCATGGTTCGAGCAGGAATCAAGGAAGAATTTGACGCATATGTGCGTAACACTGATCTTGAGAGCTTTGAGGAAGATAAGTGCCGCCAGTACTACTACCTCACTGATTCCTTTGTGAGAAGGTTTGAATTTACATCATAACGCAATTCTCAAACTATCTTGTTTGATCTTTATGATAAATCTTATACCATGGACCTATAAGATTTTAATACTGCTTGTAAACTCCCACAGTGGGGTGATGTTAGTGAACCTCGTAAATCTTAATATAAATATTTTCTTGCTAGTATCACTGTGGCGGAATCTAGAGAAATAACACAAGCTACCATAGGGAGCATTCATTTTCCTGCCATATACTATTTTGCTCTCTTCATAGGTAGATGCATTAATGGTAACGATGAAGCATGTCACATGTGTGTTCCCGACCTAAGTGTTCTCAAGAGTGCTGTATTAGGAGATAGACAATATAACTTGGGGGGCCATTGTTGCACATAGGTTGCATAATAATAGAATTAATGGAGATTCTTTGGTGGAATTTATGCAAACTGTTTAGCTGATTTTCTTGAGATACCCATACGTGGATATGATATTGAGTTGCCGCCTGCTTATTTAGATTATAACGCTATGGTTCGTCATCAGTTTGTTGAGAGGAATGATCGGTCCCTCCAGTACCGACTAATCTTTGACACACGACGCATCTATCTCGTTGCTCTCCCTGCTCCTACTTTCTTTGACTTTCAGGAAAAAGGGAGATATGTTATAACTAGGGAGGAGGAGGACGAGTACGAGAGGAGGACGGAGGCAGCCCGCCTCCAAGCTGCAGCCCTTCAGGCAGTAGCTGATGCATCTCAGTACGACCCCAGCTTCAACTTTAGATATCCACCATGCCATCCATGGGCTTAGACCAACTTAGGCCAAAAGCCTAAGCTTGGGGGAGTACGTATTTCTCACCGACATTACATTCATGTTCACACACTCATGCCAGTTGTCGGTGCTCATACTTTTTCATTGTATCATACATGCTATTTTATTTTCATTTTCTCGCTTTCTTCTTGTGTGTTTGAAAAACCTTAAAAAACAAAAAAAAAATAGTTGTAGCTTTTAGTTAGTTTACTTTCCATGCATGTAGAAGTAGTAATTAAAAAGAAAACCCAAAAAGATTTCTCGTTCTTCTTTTGCTTGTTGGGAGATTTCCCGTGTAAATAGTTTGTTTTATTTCTTTCCTTTGGGGGTCGAGAGGAGAAGACTATAAAGAAAATGTTGAGTGGCTCTTATATGCATTATTGTTGATCTAACAAAGAGTCCATATTACATTGTCTTCTCCCATGAATTGAATGCTTGCAGATTCCAGCTTAGTGCAATGCACGTGCACTATTATTATTATCCACACTATTCGGTCGTGCAAGTGAAAGGCAATAATGACGATATATGATGAACTGATTGAGATGAGAAAAGCTGGTATGAACTCGACCTCTCTTGTTTTTTGTAAATACGATTAGTTCATCGTTCCTCATTCAGCCTATTATGAATGAAACATGTTTGCAATGACAATTAGAGATTATAGTTGCTTATGCCATGCTTAATTATCTAGGAGTTTATAATGGTTTACCTTGCGTGCCAACATGCTATTAAAATGGTTGTGATGTGGTATGATGGGGTGGTATCCTCCTTTGAACAATTCGAGTGGCTTGACATGGCACATGTTCACGCATGTAGTTGAAACAAAATCAACATAGCCTCTACGATATTTATGATCATGGTGAATTATATCCTACTCATGCTTGCATTCGGTGTTGATTAATTTTAATGCATGTTCATGACTGTTGTCGCTCTCTAGCTGGTCGCTTCCCAGTCTCTTTCTAGCCTTCACTTGTATTAAGCGGGAATATGATACATCTCCAACGTATCTATAATTTTTGATTGCTCCATGCTATATTATCTACTGTTTTGGACATTATTGGGATTTATTATCCACTTTTATATTATTTTTGGCACTAACCTATTAACCGGAGGCCCAGCCCAGAATTGCTGTTTTTGCCTGTTTTAGGGTTTCGAAGAAAAGGAATATCAAACGGAGTCCAAACGGAATGAAATCTTCGGGAATGTGATTTTCTCAACGAACAAGACTCGGGAGACTTGGACCCTACATCAAGAAAGAAAAGTGGAGGCCACGAGGTAGGGCGGGCGCGCCTACCCCCTAGGCGCGCCCTCCACCCTCGTGGGCCCCCTGTTGCTCCACCGACGTACTCCTTCCTATATATCCACGTACCCCCAAACGATCAAATACGGACCCAAAACCCTAATTCCACCACCGTAACTTTTTGTATCCACGAGATCCCATCTTGGGGCCTGTTCCGGAGCTCCGCTGGAGGGGGCATCGATCACGGAGGGCTTCTAAATCAACACCATAGCCTCTCCGATGAAGTGTGAGTAGTTTACCTCAGACCTACAGGTCCATAGTTAGTAGCTAGATGGCTTCTTCTCTCTTTTTGGATCTCAATACAATGTTCTCCCCCTCTCTTGTGAAGAACTATTCGATGTAATCTTCTTTTTGCGGTGTGTTTGTTGAGACCAATGAATTGTGGGTTTATGATCAAGTCTATCTATGAATAATATTTGAATCTTCTCTGAATTCTTTTATGTATGATTGGTTATCTTTGCAAGTCTCTTCGAATTATCCGTTTGGTTTGGCCTACTAGATTGATCTTTCTTGCAATGGAAGAAGTGCTTAGCTTTGGGTTCAATCTTGCGGTGTCCTTTCCCAATGACAGTAGGGGCAACAAGGCACGTATTGTATTGTTTCCATCGAGGATAACAAGATGGGATTTTCTACATATTGCATGAGTCTATCCCTCTACATCATGTCATCTTTCTTAAGGCGTTACTCTGTTTTCATTAACTTAATACTCTAGATGCATGCTGGATAGCGGTCGATGAGTAGAGTAATAGTAGTAGATGCAGGAAGGAGTCGGTCTACTTGTCTCGGACGTGATGCCTATATACATGATCATACCTAGATATTCTCATAACTATGCTCAATTCTGTCAATTGCTCAACAGTAATTTGTTCACCCACCGTAGAATACTTATGCTCTCGAGAGAAGCCACTAGTGAAACCTATGGCCCCGGGTCTATCTTTATCATATTGATCTCCTACTACTTAGTTATTTCCTTTGCTATTTACTTTGCCTTTATTTTACTTTGCATATTTATCATAAAAATACCAAAAATATTATCTTTATCATATCTATCAGATCTCACTCTCGTAAGTGTCCTTATAGGGATTGACAACCCCTATTTGTGTTGATTGCGAGGATTTATTTGTTTTGTGCAGGTACGAGGGACTAGCGCATATCCTCCTACTGAATTGATACCTTGGTTCTCAAAAACTGAGGGAAATACTTACGCTACTTTGCTGCATCATCCCTTCCTCTTCTGGTAAAATCAACGTAGTGCTCAAGAGGTAGCAAGAAGGATTTCTGGCGCCGTTGCCGGGGAGGTCTTCAGAAAAGTCAACATACCAAGTACCCATCACATACCCTTATCTCCCGCATTACATTAATTGTCATTTGCCTCTCGTTTTCCTCTCCCCCACTTCACCCTTGCCGTTTTATTAGCCCTATCTCTCTATCCTCCCTCTCTTTGCCTCGTTTTGCCCGTTTGCTTTTTGTTTGCTTGTGTGTTAGTTTGCTTGCTTGTCACGATGGCTCAAGATAATACTAAATTACGTGACTTCACCTATACCAACAACAATGATTTTATTAGCACTCCAATTGCTCCTCTTATCGATGCTGAATCTTGTGAAATTAATACTGCTTTGCTGAATCTTGTCATGAAAGATCCGTTTTCCGGCCTTCCTAGTGAAGATGCCGCTACCCATCTAAATAGCTTCGTTGATTTGTGTGACATGCAAAAGAAGAAAGATGTGGATAATGATATTGTTAAATTGAAGCTATTTCCTTTTTCACTTAGAGATTGTGCTAAAGCTTGGTTTTCGTCTTTGCCTAAAAATAGTATTGATTCATGGAACAAGTGCAAAGATGCTTTTATCTCTAAGTATTTTCCTCCCGCTAAGATCATCTCTCTTAGAAATGATATTATGAATTTTAAGCAACTTGAGCATGAACATGTTGCACAAGCTTGGGAGAGAATGAAATTAATGATATGTAATTTCCCTACTCATGGTTTAAATTTGTGGATGATTATACAAAATTTTTATGCCGGATTGAAATTTGCTTCTAGAAATCTTTTAGATTCGGCCACGGGAGGCACTTTTATGGGAATCACATTAGGAGAAGCTACTAAACTCCTAGGTAATATTATGGTTAATTATTCTCAATGGCATACTGAAAGATCTACTAATAAAAAGGTGCATGCGATAGAAGAAATTAATGTTTTGTGTGGAAAGATGGATGAACTTATGAAATTATTTGCTAATAAGAGTGTTTCTTCTGATCCTAATGATATGCCCTTCTCTACTTTGATTGAGAATAATAATGAATCTATGGATGTGAATTTTGTTGGTAGGAACAATTTTGGTAACAACGCGTATAGAGGAAATTTCAACCCTAGGCCTTATCCTAGTAATCCCTCTAATAATTATGGTAATTCCTACAACAATTCTTATGGAAATTATAATAATATGCCCTATGATTTTGAATCTAATATTAAAGAATTTATTACTTCGCAAAAGAATTTTAATGCTATGATTGAAGAAAAAATGCTTAAGATTGATCATTTGGCTAGGAACGTTGATAGAATTTCTCTTGATGTTGATTCTTTGAAACTTAGATCTATTCCACCTAAGCATGCTATCAATGAGTCTGTCAAAGCCATGAGGATTTCCATTGATGAGTGCAAAGAAAGAACCTCTAGGATGCGTTCTAAGAAAGATGCCTTTATAAAAGCGTGTTCTTCTAGTTCCTATGAAAATAACAATATGAATCTTGATAATGATGGGTCTGAATATGATCCACCTTTACCTAGAAGGCGTTCCAAGAATTCGGAATTTTTTGATCTTGATGCTAAATTTGATAAAAGTGGGATTGAAGAAATTAAAACACTAGATGTTGCTAAACCCACTTTTATGGATTTCAAGGAATTTAACTATGAAAAGTGCTCTTTGATTGATTGTATTTCCTTGTTGCAATCCGTGCTAAATTCTCCTCACGCTTATAGTCAAAATAAAGCGTTTACTAAACATATCGTTGATGCCTGGATGCAATCTTATGAAGAAATACTTGAATTGGAAGTTTCTATCCCTAGAAAACTTTATGATGAGTGGGAACCAACTATTAAAATTAAAATTAAATATCATGAATGCTATGCTTTATGTGATTTGGGTTCTAGTGTTTCCACGATTCCAAAAACTTTGTGTGATTTGTTAGGTTTCCGTGATTTTGATGATTTCTCTTTAAATTTGCACCTTGCGGATTCCACTATTTAGAAACCTATGGGAAGAATTAATGATGTTCTTATTGTTGCAAATAGGAATTATGTGCCTGTAGATTTTATTGTTCTTGACATAGATTGCAATCCTTCATGTCCTATTATTCTTGGTAGACCTTTCCTTAGAACGATTGGTGCAATTATTGATATGAAGGAAGGAAATATTAGATTCAAATTTCCATTAAGGAAAGGCATGGAACACTTTCCTAGAAAGAAAATTAAATTACCTTATTAATCTATTATGAGAGCCACTTATGGATTGCCTACCAAAGATGGCAATACCTAGATCTATTCTTGCTTGTTATGCCTAGCTAGGGGCGTTAAACGATAGCGCTTGTTGGGAGGCAACCCAATTTTATTTTTATTCCTTTCTTTTTGCTCCTGTTTATTAATAAATAATTTATCTAGCCTCTGTTTTGGTTGTGTTTTTTGTGTTTAATTAGTGTTTGTGCCAAGTAGAACCGTTGGGAAGACTTGGGGAAAGTCTTGTTGAACTTGCTGTAAAAACAGAAACTTTAGCGCTCACGAGAACTACTGCCATTTTTATTTGGAAAGTGATATTTAGTTAATTATTTTTTCAGATTATTAATAGATAAATTCCTCACGTCCAGCAATTTATTTTAGAATTTTTGGGGTTCCATATCTTGCGCTAGCTACAGATTACTACAGACTGTTCTGTTTTTGACAGATTCTGTTTTTCGTGCGTTGTTTGCTTATTTTGATGAATCTATGTCTAGTAAAATAGTTTATAAACCATATAGAAGTTGGAATACAGTAGGTATAACACCAATATAAATAAAGAATGAGTTCATTACAGTACCTTGAAGTGGTCTTCTATTTTCTTTCGCTAACGGAGCTCACGAGATTTTCTACTTTAAGTTTTGTGTTGTGATGTTTTCAAGTTTTGGGTAAAGATTTGATGGATTATGGAACAAGGAGTGGCAAAACCCTAAGCTTGGGGATGACCGTGGCACCCCCAAGATAATCTAAGGACACCTAAAAGCCAAATCTTGGGTATGCCCCGGAAGGCATCCCCTCTTTCGTCTACTTCTATCGGTAACTTTACTTGGAGCTATATTTTTATTCGCCACATGATATGTGTTTTGCTTGGAGCATTTTGTATGATTTGATTCTTTGCTTGTTAGTTTACCACAATCATCCTTGCTGTACACACCTTTTTAGAAAGCCATACATGATTTGGAATTTATTAGAATACTCTATGTGCTTCGCTTATATCTTTTGAGTTATATAATTTTGCTCTAAGTGCTTCACTTATATCTTTTAGAGCACGGTGGTGGGTTTGTTTTTTAGAAACTATTGATCTCTCATTCTTAACTTAGATTATTTTGAGAGTCTTAAATAGCATGGTAATTTGCTTAAAATCCTAATATGCTTGGTACAAAAGATTAATAATAAAACTTTCTTATGAGTGTGTTGAATACTATGATAAGTTTGATGCTTGATAATTGTTTTCAGATATGAAGATGGTGATATTAAAGATGTGCTAGTTGAGTACTTGTGAATTTGAGAAATACTTATGTTGAAGTTTGTGATTCCCGTAGCATGCATGTATGGTGAACCGTTATGTGATGAAGTCGGAGCATGATTTATTTATTGATTGTCTTCCTTATGAGTGGCGGTCGGGGACGAGTGATGGTCTTTTCCTAGCAATCTATCCCCCTAGGAGCATGCGTGTAATACTTTTCTTTGATAACTTGTAGATTTTTGCAATAAGTATATGAGTTCTTTATGACTAATGTTGAGTCCATGGATTATACGCACTCTCACCCTTCCACCTTTGCTAGCCTCTCTAATACTGCGCACCTTTCGCCAGTATCATACACCCACCATATACCTTCCTCAAAACAGCCACCATACCTACCTATTATGTCATTTGCATAGCCATTTCGAGATATATTGCCATGCAACTTTCCACCGTTCCGTCTATTATGACACACTCCATCATTGTCATATTGCTTAGCATGATCATGTAGTTGACATCGTATTTGTGGCAAAGCCACCATTCATAATTCTTTCATACGTGTCACTCTTGATTCATTGCATATCCTGGTACACCACCGGAGGCATTCATATAGAGTCATATTTTGTTCTAAGTATCGAGTTGTAATTGTTGAGTTGTATGAAAAATAAAAGTGTGATGATCATCATTATTAGAGCATTGTCCCAGTGAGGAAAGGATGATGGAGACTATGATTCGCCCACAAGTCGGGATGAGACTTCGGACGAAAAATAAAAAATGAAAAATAAAAGAGGCCATAAAAAAAGAGAAAAGGCCCAAATAAAATAATGAGAGAAAAAGAGAGAAGGGACAATGCTACTATCCTTTTAACACACTTGTTCTTCAAAGTAGCACCATGATCTTCATAGTAGAGAGTCTCTTTCATATACTAGTGGGATTTTTCATTATAGAACTTGGCTTGTATATTCCAATGATGGGCTTCTTCAAAATGCCCTAGGTCTTCATGAGCAAGCAAGTTGGATGCACACCCACTTAGTTTCTTTTGTTGAGCTTTCATATACTTATAGCTCTAGTGCATCCGTTGCATGGCAATCCCTACTCACTCACATTGATATCTATTTATGTGCATCTCCATAGCCCGTTGATACGCCTAGTTGACGTGAGACTATCTTCTCCCTTTTTTTCTTCTCCACAACCACCATTCTATTCCACCTATAGTGCTATGTCCATGGCTCATGCTCATGTATTGCATGCAAAATGAAAAAGTTTTGAGAATGTCAAATGTATGAAACAATTGCTTGGCTTGTCATCGGGGTTGTGCATGATTTAAATATTTTGTGTGGTGAAGATGGAGCATAGCCAGATTATATGATTTTGTAGGGATAACTTTCTTTAGCCATGTTATTTTGAGAAGACATAATTGCTTAGATTAGTATGCTTGAAGTATTATAATTTTTATGTCAATATGAACTTTTGTCTTGAATCTTTCAGATCTGAATATTCATACCACAATTAAGAAGAATTACATTAAAATTATGCCAAGTAGCACTCGCATCAAACACTCTATTTTTATCATTTACCTACTCGAGGACGAGCATGAATTAAGATTGGGGATGCTTGATATGTCTCCAACGTATCTATAATTTTTGATTGCTCCATGCTATATTATCTATTATTTTGGACATTATTGGGCTTTATTATCCACTTTTATATTATTTTTGGGACTAACCTATTAACCGGAGGCCCAGCCCAGAATTGTTGTTTTTTTTCGTGTTTTAGGGTTTCGAAGAAAAGGAATATCAAACGGAGTCCAAACGGAATGAATCCTTCGGGAACGTGATTTTCTCAACGAACAAGACCCGGGAGACTTGGACCCTACATCAAGAAAGAAAAGAGGAGGCCACG
>NC_041390.1:447972938-448036310 GCF_002162155.2 Triticum dicoccoides | reverse complement strand
ATGGGCCCCCTGTTGCTCCACCGAGGTACTCCTTCCTCCTATATATATCCATGTACCCCCAAACGATCAGATACGGAGCCAAAACCCTAATTCCAACACCGTAACTTTCTGTATCCACGAGATCCCATCTTGGGGCCTATTCCGGAGCTCCGCCGGAGGGTGCATCGATCACGGAGGGCTTCTACATCAACACCATAGCCTCTCTGATGAAGTGTGAGTAGTTTACCTCAGACCTACGGGTCCATAGTTAGTAGCTAGATCGCTTCTTCTCTCTTTTTGGATCTCAATACAATGTTCTCCCCCTCTCTTGTGGATAACTATTCGATGTAATCTTATTTTTGCGGTGAGTTTGTTGAGACCGATGAATTGTGGGTTTATGATCAAGTCTATCTATGAATAATATTTGAATCTTCTCTGAATTCTTTTATGTATGATTGGTTATCTTTGCAAGTCTCTTCGAATTGTCCGTTTGGTTTGGCCTACCAGATTGATATTTCTTGCAATGGGAGAAGTGCTTAGCTTTGGGTTCAATCTTGTGGTGTCCATTCCCAGTGATAGTAGGGGCAGCAAGGCACATATTGTATTGTTGCCATCGAGGATAACAAGATGGGGTTTTCTTCATATTGCGTGAGTCTATCCCTCTACATCGTGTCATCTTGCTTAAGGCGTTACTCTGTTTTCATTAACTTAATACTCTAGATGCATGCTGGATAGCGGTCGATGAGTGTAGTAATAGTAGTAGATGCAGGCAGGAGTCGGTATACTTGTCTCGGACGTGATGCCTATATACATGATCATACCTAGATATTCTCATAACTATGCTCAATTCTGTCAATTGCTCAACAGTAATTTGTTCACCCACCGTAGAATACTTATGCTCTCGAGAGAAGCCACTAGTGAAACCTATGGCCCCCGGGTCTATCTTTATCATATTGATCTCCTACTACTTAGTTATTTCCCTTGCTATTTACTTTGCCTTTATTTTACTTCGCATCTTTATCATAAAAATACCAAAAATATTATATTTATAATATTTATCAGATCTTATTGTTGTAAGTGGCCTTAGATTGACAACCCCTATTTGCGTTGGTTGCGAGGATTTATTTGTTTTGTGCAGGTATAAGGGACTAGCGCGTAGCCTCCTACCGTATTGATACCTTGGTTCTCAAAAACTGAGGGAAATACTTATGCTACTTTGCTGCATCATCCCTTCCTCTTCGGGGGAAACCAAAGCAATGCTCAAGAGGTAGCAGAATACTGCTTGTGCATCCAATTCCATAAACCCAATAGTTATTCCATATGAGTCCACCATACCTCCCTATATACGGTATCTACCTGCCGTTCCAAGTAAATTTGTATGTGACAAACTCTAAACATTCAAATAAACATCCTATTTTGTATGCTCGAATATCTAATGTATCAACTAGGGTTGTCTGTATCTTCCATGCTAGGCGGGTTATTCTCAAGAGGAGTGGACTCCGCTCCTCATTCACGAGAAAATGGCTGGTCACCGGGATGCCCAGTCCCATGCTCAAATCAAATCAAAATAATTGCAAACAAAACTCCCCCAAGATTGTTGTTAGTTGGAGGCACCTGTTGTTTTGGGCAAGCCATGGATTGATGCTTGTTGGTGGTGGGGGAGTATAAACTTTACCATTCTGCTTGAGAACCGCCTATAATGTGTGTAGAATGGAAGATATCGAGATCTCTCGGTTGTTATGTTGACAATGAAATTATACCGCTCAAAATATTATTCATCTCTATTTCAAAATCGAGCTCTGGCACCTCTACAAATCCCTGCTTCCCTCTGCGAAGGGCCTATCTATTTACTTTTATGTTGAGTCATGATCCTCTTATTAGAAAGCACCAGTTGGAGAGCACCGCTATCATTTGCATGTATTATCGTTAGTTTACATTGAGTATGACTTGACTGGATCTCTTTTACCATGAATTACAATGTCTAGTCAGTCCTTGATCTTTAAAGGTGCTCTGCATTTATGTTCTGCGGTCTCAGAAAGGGCTAGCGAGATACCATCTTGTTATATCATATTATGATTGTTTTGAGAAAGTGGTGTCATCTGAGATTTATTATTATTGCTCGCAAGTTGATTATGCCATTGATATGAGTAAACATGAGACCTAAATGTTATTGTGAATATGGTTACTTCATAATCTTTGATGAAAACTTGAATGCTAGCTTTACATATTTACAACAACAAGAGCAAACGGAGTTTGTAAAAGTTTTTCTTTATCACTTTCAGTTTATCAACTGAATTGCTTGAGGAAAAGCAAAGGTTTAAGCTTGGGGGAGTTGACACGTCTCTGTCGTATCTACTTTTCCAAACACTTTTGCCCTTGTTTTGGACTCTAACTTGCATGATTTGAATGGAACTAACCCGGATTGACGCTGTTGTTGGATGTGGGGTTCTGGCAAACCCTTAAGGTTCGAACACTGGGGTGCGCGCAAAGTCTTTCCTTCCTACCAATCTACGCCCTAGCTCGCTAAGATCTCGCGGACGAACTCGACGGACTCTCAACACAGAAAGACACGAGGTTTATACTGGTTCGGGCCACCATTGTGGTGTAATACCCTACTCCAGTGTGGTGGTGGTGGATTGCCTATAGGGCTGATGATGAACATTACAAGGGAAGAACAACCTCCTGAGGTTGGCGTGTTCTTGTGAGTAGGCTCTCGGTCACGTTGGATCGAGCTAAGGTGATATGAGATCTCTTAGATCGTCCCTGATCCTCTCAGATCCTCCCCCTACTATGGTGGCTAGCTCTACTTATATAGGCCCTGGTCCTCTTCCCAAATATCGAGTGGGAAGGGAGCCAACAATGGCGGGCCAATTTGAAGGGGGGCAGCTAGTACAAGCTATCCTGACAAAAGTGGTCTTTGCCTGCGAAAAGCTCTGGTGGTGACGCCGTCTTGGGCTCCACGATGACCTCCGTCTGGCCGTCCTCCTGGTCCTGGTCTCGTTGCACCAATATAGCAACCTTTGCCTGATGCTTCGGTACTCTTCGCCTGCGCTGGCCTCCTTTGCACCAAAGAGGAAACAAGGACGCTGCATGCGCTAGCGCCTGCCTGGTGCCCGCCTGGTGTCATGCGTCATGGCTCATGTCATGAGGGCCTCGTGAGGTTTGCCCCGTCTTGATATCTCCGCTCCTCGTGAGCCTACCCGGCTAGGCTAGTCAAGAGGAGGCCTTGCGTCGTCCGCCTCGCGAGGGTCTTGGGTGCTTTGTTGGCGAAGATGGGCCGTACGACCTGCTGGCTTGGCCACACCGCGGGCCGCAGGCACGCAAGTCTAGGGACCCCCATTCCCAGGACGTCAACAATAGCCCCCAGGCCTAAGGTGCTCTCGGGCTTGGCTTCACGGCGAAGCCAAGGGCCAAGGACGGAGCGCCGCGGGCCCCGAAAGCCTGCGGCCTCGATTGACATGTGGTGGATGATTGGACGTGGGCGTCTCCGCTTCCCCACATTGCCTCAGCAACTGCTCGACTTGTTAGGTCCCTGCGACATGCAAGGAAAACCATCATTACCTGCGATCGTGGGAGACGCCGGTTGGCCTTCCCTTGCTATAAATGGGGAGGGGGCGGAGCCCCCGTTGCCCATCTCTTCCTTGCTTGCTTGCTCCTTCCTCCTCGCTCCATCACTTGCAGTGACACCCATGGCACCACAAAGGAAGTTCTCCGCCGCCGAGAAGGGGAAAGCCCCTCGTGAGGGACCCGGCTCCCCGGCGCCCAAGCGCGGCCGCGGACGCCCTCGTAAACATGTCGCGACCCCCGCCGTGGCCCATTGTCGAGACGGCGCCACGACACGCGGAGTGGGTATCCCAGCCATGGCGGTCCAGTTGATGAGGGGAGGCATGCCATGGTGGCGCGGCCTCCTCGTCCACGCTTCCACACGGCGGAGGTATCACCGGAGTTCGTCGTCTGGTCGGAGAACCCGGCCGGCAACTGGCTACAACTCCCACGCTTCTTCGTCGGCGAACTGCCGGCCTTTGGTCCAGGCGAACTCTGGCTACAGGTGGATGGCTGCTGCAGTAAGGCCTCTTGGGTTGCGGTCGAGACTTCCGCCGCGGGCGACATAGCCCTGGCCCGCGGCTGGCAGACATTCGCCCGCGCGCGCGGCCTGGGCAGGCGGTGCACCGTCCACTTCAGGTACGATGGTGGGTCAACCCTTTATCTGAGGGTGTTTGGGGAAGATGGTCGTCGCGCCGGGTGCTGCCCCGAGGCGAACGACGGTGAGGAGGTACTCGGCCTTGGGGACGGTCGCGACGAGGACGAGGGCGAGCCCGCCCTCGTCGGCGATCGTGTCTCGTCCAGCTACGGCGGCTCTTCCTCCAGCTACAGCTCCAGCAGTGGCGGCTATGCCCAGCTACCACGCCATCGCGCCCATTTTGAAGGCGGCAGTGGGTCGTCTTGTCACCGCACCTCCGTGAAGCGCGAGGAAGGATATGGCTAGGCTCGGGGTAGTGCTAGGTGCCTGTACTCGCGGATCGCTGCAACGCTACTTTTGTTTTGCTCTTTTCCTACATCAAGAATGAAACCAGCATGGGCCCAGGGGGGTGTGTATCGAACTATGGTTCCTTGGTTATATCAGTATGCGTGCTATTCTCATGTTGTGTCATTATTTTGCGTAAAGATAACTTAAGCTGGTATACTCTGGATGTCCTCTTCCTCGCGAAGCGTTTATTTCCTTGCATTCATCTTGCCTTGGTGGCCTGCATTTGCTCAGGAACTGCGAAAAACTCATTAGGAAGTGCGTTAAAAGATTTGCCGTTCATCCTGGCCCTGACCTGGCGCTTTGTGTCGCGGTACCTGAGGGGCACGGACTAGGAGAGGTGCGCCAGCTTTTGGGCTCGAACGAGGGTGGCGCGCGAGAAGGCAGAAAGGATAAAAATGCTCGCGAGGGCGCCTGCCTAGCCCCCTTGTGAGGCATGTGTGAGAGAGAACATGAGCAAATTCGAGCCGGAAAAAATGCAGTGAGAGGCGAGGGAATCAAATCAGCAAGGAACGCCAAAGGCAAACTTTGATTGAGGAAAAGGGAGTCAACTACGTAAAGCAAATGAAAAGCCGCGTCCGGCACCTAATCTAGTATTCAGGTCTTCTCACCAGCGTGGAGCTAAGTGCTGTCCACTAGGCGCAGGAGGGAGCCCCAGGGTCTGAGGCCGGCGCTCCTGAGACTCCGGGGCGTGTATAGCCCCACTCATTATTACGTGAGAGTGTCACGGGTGGCGATTCTTCACAGGCACCGGGCCTTCTTCACAGGTTCTGGGCCTTTCTTCATAGGCTCTGGGCCTTGCTTCTCTGGCTCTGGGCCTTGCTTCATGGATAGAACTTCCGGAGGTGCTAGATGTTCCAAGCGTTCTGCACGGGTATCCCGTCCTGCGTCTCCAGGCGCGCTGCACCCGGCCTGGAGACATGGATGACCTTGAACGGGCCCTCCCACATGGGCGAAAGCTTGTGCAGCCCTTCCCTAGAGAGGACCCGCCTCAGTACGAGGTTGCCCACCTCGAGCGTCCTGGAGCGGATGTTGCGGCAGTGGTATCGCCGTAGCGCTTGTTGGTACCTTGCTGCCCTCAACGCGGCTTCGCGACGACGTTCCTCCCCCAGCACGAGATCCATCCCCCGCATGGCGTCCTGCTGCGTTTCATCGAACGCTAGGACCCGTGCGGAGCAATGCTTGACCTCGTGAGGAAGGACTGCTTCACCTCCGTAGATGAGGAAGAATAGAGTCTCGCCCGTTGGCTTTGTGGCGGTGGTTCAGATGGACCACAGCACGGACTGGAGCTCGTCATGCCAGCCCCTGCCGCAGGCCTCCAGCTTCTTCTTGAAGGTCCTGGTCTTGAGGCCCCTCAGGACCTCTGCGTTAGCGCACTCGGCCTAATCGTTACTCCTGGGGTGGGCCACCGAAGTGTAGCAGATTTGCGTTCCAAGGTTAGCACAGTAGGTTTTGAAGAGGTTGCTAGTAAACTCTGAACCGTTATCTGTGATGATGCGGTTGGGGACCCCGAAGCGGCTCATGAGGCCCTTGATGAACTTGACAGCAGAGCCGGCTGGAATGGTACATACGGATTCCACTTCTGCCCACATGGTGAACTTGTCGATGGCGACATAGAGATAGTGGTAGCCCCCTGGAGCCCGGGGAAACGTGCCTAGGATGTCCAGCCCCCAGACCGCAAACGGCCATGTGAGCGGGATGGTTTGGAGGCCCTGAGCAGGCTGATGGATTTGCTTGGCGTGAAATTGGCAAGCTTCACAGGACTTCACCAGCTCGGCCGCGTCGTTGAGTGCTGTAGGCCAATAGAACCCACTGCGGAACACCTTGCCGACGAGGGTCCGTGATGACGAGTGATGTCCGTAGTCACGGCCGTGTATGTCATTCAACAACTCCCTTCCTTAATCGCTGGAGATGCAGCGCAGCGTGACATCGTTCGGTCATTTCCTGTATAACTCGCCGTCTTGGATACAGTATGTCGTGGCCTGCCGAGCCACGCGCTCCATCCTCTTCCTTCTCCGGCAGCGTCCCGTGCATCGGGTACTCCTTGAATTCCTTGATCCCTCACTCCTCCTGGGGCTCGAGCGCCAAGAGCAGCCGAGCTCCTGAGGTCGGGCCACAGGCTGGGGCTCCCGTGGCCGGGGGCTGTGGGAGTTCCTCTCGAGGCTGAGTCATGCTTGAAAGAGGTGGCGAAGCTGATGGCTTGAAGAGCCGCTCTTCAAAGACGCCGAGCTCTTGCGGTTGCCGCTTGTATGCTCTCTGGCGATGTTATCGGCTTCCTTGTTGGTGCCCTGGGGCACGTGCTGGAGCTCCAGGCCCGAGAACTGCTTTTCCATCTTGCGCACCTCCGCGAGGTAGGCCTCCATGTGCTCGTGCTTCGGCTCATACACCTTGTTGGAAAAGTTGACGAGGAGCTGCGAGTCGCCTTTGACGGTGAGGCTCTTCACCCCTAGAGCCGCCGCAGCCCTCGGGCCAGCTATAAGGCCTTCGTATTCTGCGATATTGTTGGAGACCTTCTCGCCATGCTAAAACAGAGTTGCATGACGTAGTAGAGCTTGTCCTGAGTGGGCGAGATGAGCACTGCTCCAGCCCCCACGCCCTGATGCGCGAAGGCGCCATCGAAATACATGACCCAGTCGTCTGGTGCCTCGCTTCCTGGGGAGGTGGACCGGTGTTCTCCGTCCTCAAGAGCCGAGGCATCTGTCCATTCTGTCACAAAATCAGCGAGCGCGGCTCCCTTGATGACCCTGGTAATGCTGAACTCCAACTGGAATGCTTGCAACTCGATGTTCCACTCAGCGACCCTTCCGGCTGAGTTAGGGCTCCTGAGCACCCTCTCCAATGGGTAGGATGAGACGACCTTGATGGGGTGGCCCTGGAAGTAGCGCCGCAGCTTGCGCGAGGCCATCAAGAGTGCGAGCAGGAGCTTTTGCAGCATGGGGTAGCGCGCTCCCGCGTCCCGCAGTATGATGCTGACGAAGTACACGGGTGCTCGACGAGGGCTGGCACACTGTCGAGGCTGGTGTCACATCCCTAATTCTAGACTAACCTATGCCATCTTCCATGTGTGCATCATGTTTAAATTCAAATGAAATTTGAATTGAGGAATTTTCAAAGCCTCAGAAACCCCCTAAAAATAACCAACATTTAAATCTCATCAAATGAGTCCAAGAAAATGTTCGTGTTATTCTGTGAAAATATTAGCATGAGGTGAAATACCAACCAATATTTTTGGAGTCACAGAAATAAGTTATTTGGGTCTTTGATTTAAATCAATAATATATTTGGGTTGGAATTATTTCTGTTATATAAGAAATAATGTCCAAATAATCCTAAACTGAAATGTTCCATGTTGGGTTTATTCCATACAATGAGCATGAGCAGTTTGGTGATTTTTGGGAGTGCCTAGGTATTTTTAGAAAAGCCAAAAACTTGCAGAAATATTAGAAAACAAAACAAAATTAAAACAGAAAGCAGAGAGAGAGAAAGAAAACCTGGCGGCCCACCTGTGGTCCAGCACTGTTGGCCCATCCCACCTCCTTCCCTTGTCTTCTTCCAGCTGCTCCCAGGAGGATGCCGGGCGTGTGCTCACCACGCGCGCGCCACCTCCACCCTGCTCTGGCCACCTCCTGCTTCCCCGGGCCCTTCTAGCGACGCCACGGAGATGCCCCGAAGCCCCTGTCCCCTCTCCCTCACTCGCCGCTCTCTCTCCCCTCCCCTGGCTCTTTCCCTTTAGATCACCCGAGCGAAGCCGTCGCTGCCGACCAGCGCTCGCGCGGCCACAGCCGCCCCCTTGCTCCCCTGATGCATCCGAGAGCTCCGCCACATCGTCCTCATCTTCTTCACCGAGTCACAGGAGCTGGGTCGCCCTGTGATGCCGCCAACATCATCTTCTTCCTCGTCGGTCGCCGAGGATCCCCCTTGCCGCCCCGACTGCTCGGGACCGTCTCCGAGCTCGCTGACCTCCTCGTCCGACTCGCCGTGAGCCTCTGACCCTGCCCATCCCTCTCTTCTTCGTCGTAGGCCTCCGTAGCCACCGGACCGCCTACGCCCGAACCCGCCGCCCCCTGCGCTCGCCGCCGACGCAACTCCGGTGACCAAATGGTCCGCCTGACGCGCCCAACCCACTCACCGCATCGCGTAGCCCGCCGCTAGCGCCTTAGTTCGATAGCTCGCGCACTGCAGCACTGCCCGCGCTCACGCCCGAGCTCCGGCCACCGCACTTGTCACCGTTGCCGTTGCAACGGGCCGCCCTAGCTACCGTTGCTTACACTGCTCGATGCGGACGAGCACGAGCAACGCGTAGATGCCCTCCGCCGCGCTTCAGGCCGTTGGAGGAGGAATTCCGGTGAGCCTCCGCCGTGCGTGCTATCGCCGCCGGCTAAACTCCGGCCTAACCACAAGTTAATTAGGCTAAGGACCCTGCTAATCTAATCCTGGGTCATTGACATGTGGGCCCCGGCCCCACTGCCATTTTAGTTAGGTTTAATTTAAGGCTAATTAACTATATTAATTAGCTGAGTGGATGACATATGGGTCCCACTGTCAGGTTTGACTCTGGTTAGGCGCTGTTGACCAGCTGACGTCACAATGACGCAGTGCTGACGCAATAACTCATTTTCTGGATTTATTCTTATTCAGGAAATTCCAGAAAATGCCCTAAACTTCCAAAAATCATAGAAATTCAACCGTAACTCCAAATGAAATAATTTATATATGAAAAATTATCAGAAAAATATGAAGAATCTGTTTATGGCATTTGCATGCATGTTAGAGCAACTTATATCCTCTGTTTAGGACAATTCAATTAAATGGCATTTAAGAAAGCACATATGGGGTTTGAATTTGAACCTAGGGTTCAAACCAACTTCATTTAATATGGTTGCTAGTTGCATTAGTTCAATCAACAGCATATTGCCATGTCATGAGCATGCATCATATTGTTGCATTGCATTGATTGTGTTTCCTTCTTTATTGCCGGAAGTTGTCCCCTCTCGATAGACTTGGTTTCGACGATGAGTTTGATGACACCCAGGAAGAGCTATATTATCTTCAGAAGTGCCAGGCAAGCAAAAACCCCTTGTTCATTCTGATACAATCCCACTCGCTCGCTCCTGCTCTCTTTTATTGCATTAGGACAACAACGATTCATCTGTTACTTGCTGCGGTAGTTGAACCCCTTATCCTCTGCATGACCTGTCATTGCCACAGTATATAGATGAAACCCACTAGCATGAGTAGGAGTTGTTTGAGCCCTGATGTGCCTACTCATTCATGCTTGTTTATCATGCCTGCTACTGCTTAGAGTTGAGTCAGGTCTGATTCATCGGGGATGAATTGGAACAGTGTTGAACATGTCCTACCGTGTGTGAGCTAAGTGTGTGAACACGATTTGTTAAAGGTAGCGGTGAGAGGCCATGTAGGAGTACATGGTGGGTTGTCTCATTGAAACCATTCTTAGGAACTGAGTTCTGTGTTTGTGATCCATGAACAACTACTACCACGCATTGGGCCCGAAACCAATGGACCCTCTCGACGTATTAACTGCCCTTGTCCTCTGTCCAGGAGTTGCAACTAGTTTCTGGTGTTTGTAGGATATGTGTTGGCGGCCGTGCGTAGCACTGACCCTAGGGGCGGGCTATGATGTGGTAGATACACCGTGGCACGGTGTACCGGGCGCCCGTTTGGTGTCTCGGGAACCCTGCACACATCGTTTGGGCCTGTGAGTGAAACTCCGGTCGGATCTCCTCGCGGATGGAACCCGAATAGGAGATAAACCTGGACTAGATACTTGTGTGGTTAGTCAGGTCGTGGCCGACTCCCTCGCCTGGCTTCCGCTTGAAGGTTGCCGAGATACATGGTGGTAAGTGGCGAGAGCGTGTGTGAAGAAGTACACCCCTGCAGGGTTATAAATGATCTATTCGAATAGTAAAATGCGCAAGATAAGTGTGAGTGCTATGGATGGCCTTCTCGTAGGGAGACGGGAGCGGATCCATAGTGGTGTATTGAATGGTGAATATGTGGACTCGTGTGCGCCACCTCAAAAGAGTTGCTTGCAGTCATAGTTCAGGTTAGCCACTGAGTCAAAGCTGGCTTGCTGCAGTTAAACTCCACTCCCCCCTTTATTGATACCGATGCATATGTAGATAGTTCTGATGTAAGTCTTGCTGAGTACTTTTGTACTCATGTTTGCTTAATTTATGTTTTGTAGAAAGACTTCAATCTCGCTAGTAGTTTCGCGTGGACTTCAACGTTTAGCTTGATACCTCAGCTACGATCTTGTGCCCTTGGCAGGATCTGGTAGATAGTCAGGCTTCTTAGCGTTTTCATTTGTAGATGTCTGTACTCAGACATGGTAAGCTTCCGCATGTGCTTTGATTTGTATGCTATGATTGTTGGGTCATGAGACCCATGTTTGTAATATCTCGCTCCTCGGAGCCTAATGATTAAATATTTGAGTCGTAGAGTTATGTTGTGATGCCATGTTGTATTTACACATATCGAGCATATTGTGTGTATGATTGAAATGCTTGGTATGTGTGGGATCCGACAATCTAGTTGTTTATCCTTGGCAGCCTCTCTTATGGGGAAATGTAGTCTAGTGCTTCCATGAGCCATAGTAGTCCGCTACAACCTGGTTCACCGGAGTCCTGCTAGCCCAGCACTACTGCTCAGGACACTTGACTGGCCGGCATGTGTTTCACTTCGTTCCTATGTCTGTCCCTTCGGGGAAATGTCACGCGGTGACATCTGGAGTCCTGTTAGCCCAGTGCTACAGCCCAGATTCACACGCTGCTGACCGACATGCTCGATGTGATTCATGTATGCCTGTCCCCATAGGTTGGTGCCGCTTTGGGTTCATGACTAGCCATGTCGGCTCGGGTTCTCTGTCATATGGATGCTAGCGACACTATCATATACGTGAGCCAAAAGGCGCAAACGGTCCCGGACCATGGTAAGGAGACACCCGTGGGAATACCGTGCGTGAGGCCGCAAAGTGATATGAGGTATTACCGGCTAGATCGATGTGACTTGGAATCGGGGTCCTGACAGCTTTGGTATCAGAGCCTGACTGCCTGTAGGATTACCAAGCCAAATCAGTCAAAGTTGTGTCTAGAAATGCTTTAGTTATGTAGGGGAATTGATTGTGGAAGGAACGTAAGGCTCTTTTTACTCCTTTACCTTATGCCCTCTAATCTGAGTCATTCTCTTCTCATTTATGTGGGTTTAGAAACTAGGCCTTCTCATCTATCTATCAGGATGACGTGTTACTAAACCGTAGTTGTCTAGGATTGTTGAGTTCAAGCCCCAGTTCAGTTCCTACTATCTTCTGTATGTTCGTAATTGGTCTCGGAACCTTGATATTGTGATGTTGAGTGGTTATGCCACCATTTTGCAGGATGTCTCAAATCTTTTTGAGCATTTACATCCGTTATGATGTCCGAGTCATCCCAGGTTTCTAAGTAGTCTGATGCATTTGCAAACCCCTTCCTCCTGTTCCTGATGTCCAATTGGGCCAGGTTAATCACACTAATCGGTGAGTTGAGGTACTTTGTTGCCTCGACATATATGTTGGAGCTATTACTATGACCCTAGGTGTTTTAGGGAGTCACCTAGTAATCTAGCCATGTTTTGTGTTCCGGTGTGATGATTCTGGCCGCCATTCTCGAAAGCATCCCATGATGCCATGTAGTGGTAGGTATTCTATTCATGGGTTCTTGAACCCGAGATTCACCCTACTTATCTCATGTTGATAGTGTTGCTAGTTCCTTTAGGATATTAGTAACCTTTGCGATAGTCCTCGAGGTCCATGGTATTTCCTTCTTCCAAATACTATGAACCACTTATGGCAGAAGTTTGTTGGATCAAAAGATCACAACCAGAGTCCTCTTGATGAGTTCTCCATTCTGCATTGTGAATCTGCCAGTCCTACCTTTCTGCATGGGTTGTCTGGAAGAAATGTTGAGCTTTGCTCGACATACTAATCTATGCATCCACAACTCAGAAAATTATATGTTCCTCGAATTGTTCCTCTTTAGTTGTATCCCGACCATCTTCTATCAGTTGATAGCCAAGAGTATGTGTGCATTTGTGTTCAACGATGCCTATTATTCTTGTGGTCCGTCAAGCCATTCTATTCCAGAATGACTAGGAGAAACAAACTCCAGTACCTCATCCATATCTAGGATTGGGTCAAAGTATTTGTATCCCGCAGATCAAAATGCCAATCCAGCTTTTGTTCTGTTCTACCTTGGAGTTCTACCCTATTCATGCCAAGAATATCATAGGAATTGCACCATCTCTTATGAATTTTGATGCAGTAATACTTCTTGTCATGATTGTTCATTCCTCGGCTCCCGTGTTATTGTAACCGAAATGCTGGTAAGTTAGTCGTGATGTGTGAAATCAATACTCCTAGCAACTCCGTTGCTTGGTAGTTAATGGACAATATTCTCACTCTTAGCGTGTTGGTTATTAAATCATCATCCTAAGATTGATCATGCTATCTAGTCCTTATTTCTGGTGCACTCCTCGATCAATGAGTTAGGATTATGTTAATCCCTCACTCTTTTGATCATATCATCTTGCCCTGAAAAGCAAGGTTGTTCTCGAGCCTAGTAACATATCGGTGGTTCGTGATTTTCTGAAGATCTTCTCGGAAGTATTACCTAGTTGTCCCCTGGCTATTATGTTGAGCTCGTCATCAAGTTGGTTTCTTGTAAACCACCCCTTCTCCAAGAATCTGTGTTGGATACCCCTGAGCTAGTTGGTTAAGCTGAACAACAACTTGGAGAGTTGGAAGATAAAAGCTTGTTTGACTTAGTTCATGTTAAGGAATATCTTTTTGTGCGTGTGTATTGAAAAAAAAGATGATATCTCCGTCGATTGGTCCTCGTGATCAGTTGTTGGATCTATTGCCTTGTCAAAACTTTGACTTGAGTATGGGCTATCGTCAAGTCAAATCAGAACCAACGATGTTCATAATGTTGTTTTACTCGTGGTTGATCCCTCGAGCATACACCATTACATCCTTTGGTCTGACCAATGCTACCACCGTGTCACATGATGGTGGAAGTCCAGTGATATGGAAATTTCGATGAGTTGCTATTGAGCCCATCAGCAACATGTTGTCTCCCCCATGATTCATGTTGAACATCTAAGTTATTATTGGAAATTTTGTAAGCAATGCTTTCGTGTTCCATTCATGAAGCTTATGCCTAGATGGAAGAAGTGACTTCCTCGAATTCACGTGCATTAATTGTAAGTTGCCACCATGAATTTGAGGAAGGTTTGTTTTGTTTCCCTTGGAATAATCCCAAATCAGTCATGCATACGTGCGAAGTATTCTATGGTTTGGTAGATTAATTACCTCCACTCCATATGTGTTCCTAGCACACCAAGCCACTGATTGGTTTGTTCAAGGAGAAGAAGTTTCTTCTTAGGAGCTAGACTTACGCAAGGACTTCGATATCCTCGTTGATGGTTCCCTCATGAACTCGGTAGTGTTTCATTATAAGACTACTATGTGGTCATGCTTGTCTTGGACAACATGTTCACATGCTTGTGGCAGAACTGGCTCATGTTTTGGAGCTTACTATCGTAGTTCATTCCCCGAGAATCTTTCAACGCCATCTCGTCGATTTGTGTTGCAAACTTTCATTTTTCTTTCTAGACTTGATGAGTCTGGAATATCCTGTTACCAACCAGATCTGAATCTTAGGCAAATATGATGGTTGGAACTTTTCCAAGATCTATGATGTAGGTCCCGACAAGGTTGATGTTCTGGCCGACACACCTAGCCGGAAGATCTATCACTGTAGTATCTTGATTGAGCTATTTGACCATCTTCTCCATGAGGATTTCATGCAACTTATTCTAGAAGTTGTTCCCTGGGGGTCCTTGTACTCTCGGTTTCCTCGGTTATGCTATAACCATTCAAACAGGGTAATCACTCTCGTCTGTTGAGCTTTTCCCCAGTCACTAGAATCATTCCCAGTATTTGCATTTTGTTCCCAGCTTGCACCCGTCATTGTGTCAGTCTACCATGCGTCCCATCCATTTTCGATGATAAGCAAAAGCATCCATCATGTTGTCTTCAACAAGGTAGTCCAAATCATCCATTCGAATCCGGATATGCCATCCTTTCATACCCTGCCAAACGATTGTTAGCGAATTGCCTCAAGTTGGTATAGATAATTTCAATGTTCTCTAAATCAAAAGTAATTCTTTTTGGCACTTAAGGGATGATTCTACAGGTCACCCTCCTCCAAGATGTCTCGTTTTGGTGTCTTGGAAACTCAACTCCTTGCTACGTTGGCAACCGTTCACCACCCTTTTAGATGTGGAATTGTTGCCTACCTAGTGATCCTTTGTCATGTGTTTCACTCCATCCCTCTGGACGTTTGCTCCGTGTCTCAGCTCGAGAGATGTTTCAGCATCTTGCTCCATGATTTGATCCTAAGTTGTTCGATCCTCGATAAGATTGATCCTTCTAGAGATTTCCCTTTCCTATCATTTGGCATGTTAGTTGGAGTTCTCAGAGCAGGACATCGAGACAATGATGATGATCGAATCAACATTCTTATCAAGTGCAACTTGGATCGAGAAGATTGTGTTAGTTGCGTTCCCCTCTGTCCTCTTACCTCACATCTTGAATCTCGGGACAAGATTCTTGTTTAGTGGGGGTGAGTTGTCACATCCCTAATTCTGGTCTGACCTATGCCAGCTTCCATGTGTGCATCATGTTTAAATTCAAATGAAATTTGAATTAAGGAATTTTCAAAGCCTCAGAAACCCCCTAAAAATAACCAACATTTAAATCTCATCAAATGAGTCCAAGAAAATGTTCCTGTTATTCTGTGAAAATATTGGCATGAGGTGACATACAAACCAATACTTTTGGAGTCACATAAATAAGTTATTTGGGCCTTTGATTTAAATCAATAATATATTTGGGTTGGAATTATTTCTGTTATATAAGAAATAATGTCGAAATAATCCTAAACTGAAATGTTCCATGTTGGGTTTATTCCATACAGTGAGCATGAACAGTTTGGTGATTTTTGGAAGTGCCTAGGTATTTTTAGAAAAGCCACAAACTTGCATAAATATTAGAAAACAAAACAAAATTAAAACAGAAAGCAGAGAGAGAAAGCAAACCTGGCGGCCCAGCTGTGGTCCAGCACTGTTGGCCCAGCCCACCTCCTTCCCTTGTCTTGTTCCAGCTGCTGCCAGGAGGACGCCGGGCGTGTGCTCGCCGCGCGCGCGCCACCTCCACCCTGCTCTGGCCACCTCCTGCTTCCCCGGCCCCTTCTAGCGATGCCACAGAGATGCCCCGAAGCCCCTGTCCCCTCTCCCTCACTCGCCGCTCTCTCTCTACCCTCCCCTGGCTCTCTCCCTTTAGCTCACCCGAGAGAAGCCGTCGCCGCCGACCAGCGCTCGCGCGACCACAGCCACCCCCTTGCTCCCCTGATGCGTCCGAGAGCTCTGCCACGTCGTCCTGATCTTCTTCACCGAGTCACAGGAGCTAGGTCGCCCTGTGATGCCGCCAACATCATCTTCTTCCTCGCCGGTCACCGGAGATCCCCCTTGCCATCCCGACTGCTCCGGACCGTCTCCGAGCTCGCTGACCTCCTCGTCCGACTCGCCGTGAGCCTCTGACCCTGTCCATCCCTCTCTTCTTCCGTGTAGGCCTCCGTAGCCATCGGACCGCCTACGCCCGAACCCGCCGCCACCTGCGCTCGCCGCCGACGCAACTCCGGCGACCAAATGGTCCACCCGACGCGCCCAACCCACTCACCGCATCGCGTAGGCCCCCGCTAGCGCCTCAGTTCGCTAGCTCGCGCACTGCAACACTGCCCGCGCTCACGCCCGAGCTCGGGCCACCGCACTTGTCGCCGTTGCCGTTGCTACGGGCCGCCCTAGCCACCGTTGCTTGCACTGCTCGATGCGGACGAGCACGAGCAACGCGTAGATGCCCTCCGCCGCGCTTCAGGCCGTCGGAGGAGGAATTCCGGTGAGCCTCCGCCGTGCGTGATGTCGCCGCCGGCTAAACTCCGGCCTAACCACAAGTTAATTAGGCTAATGACCCTGCTAATCTAATCCTGGGTCATTGACATGTGGGCCCCGGCCCCACTGACATTTTAGTTAGGTTTAATTTAAGGCTAATTAACTATATTAATTAGCTGAGTGGATGACATATGGGTCCCACTGCCAGGTTTGACTCTGGTTAGGCGTTGTTGACCAGCTGACATCACAACGACGCAGTGCTGATGCAATAACTCATTTTCTGGATTTATTCTTATTCAGGAAATTCCAGAAAATGCCCTAAACTTCCAGAAATCATAGAAATTCAACCGTAACTCCAAATGAAATAATTTATATATGAAAAATTATCAGAAAAATATGAAGAATCTGTTTATGGCATTTGCATGCATGTTAGAGCAACTTATATCCTCTGTTTAGGACAATTCAATTAAATGGCATTTAAGAAAGCACATATGGGGTTTGAATTTGAACCTAGGGTTCAAACCAACTTCATTTAATATGGTTGCTAGTTGCATTAGTTCAATCAACAGCATATTGCCATGTCATGAGCATGCATCATATTGTTGCATTGCATTGGTTGTGTTTCCTTCTTAATTGCCGGAAGTTGTCTCCTTTCGATAGACTTGGTTTCGACGATGTTCGATGACACCGATGAAGAGCTATATTATCTTCAGAAGTGCCAGGAAAGCAAAACCCCCTTGTTCATTCTGATACAATCCCACTCTCTCGCTCCTGCTCTCTTTTACTGCATTAGGACAACAACGATTCATTTGTTACTTGCTGCGGTAGTTGAACCCCTTATCCTCTGCATGACCTGTCATTGCCACAGTAAATAGATGAAACCCACTAGCATGAGTAGGAGTTGTTTGAGCCCTGATGTGCCTACTCATTCATGCTTGTTTGTCATGCCTGCTACTGCTTAGAGTTGAGTCAGGTTTGATTCATCAGGGATGAATTGGAACAGTGTTGAACATGTCCTACTGTGTGTGAGCTAAGTGTGTGAACACGATTTGGTAAAGGTAGCGGTGAGAGGCCATGTAGGAGTACATGGTGGGTTGTCTCATTGAAACCGTTCTTAGGAACTGAGTTCTGTGTTTGTGATCCATGAACAGCTACTACCACGCATTGGGCCCGAAACCAATGGACCCTCTCGACTTATTAACTGCCCTTGTCCTCTGTCCAAGAGTTGCAACTAGTTTCTGGTGTTTGTAGGATATGTGTTGGCGGCCGTGCATAGCGCTGACCCTAGGGGTGGGCTATGATGCGGTAGATACACCGTGGCATGGTGTAACAGGCGCTCGTTTGGTGTCTCGGGAACCCTGCACACATCGTTTGGGGCTGTGAGTGAAACTCCGGCCGGATCTCCTCGCGGATGGAACCCGAATAGGCGATAAACCTGGACTAGAGACTTGTGTGGTTTGTCAGGTCATGGCCGACTCCCTCGCCATGCTTCCGCTTGAAGGTTGACGAGATACACGACGTGTACATGGTGCTAAGTGGCGAGAGCATATGTGAAGAAGTACACCCCTGCAGGGTCATAAATGATTTATTCGAATAGCCGTGTCCGCGGTAAAGGACTTCTGGGTTGCCTATAACAGTTCATAGACAAGTGAAAGAGGATACTCTAAAGTGCGCAAGATAAGTGTGAGTGCTATGGATGGTGAGGGAGTCTTGGATTAGGGGGTGTCCAGATGGCCAGACTATACCTTCAGCCGGACTCCTAGACTATGAAGATACAAGATTGAAGACTCCGTCCCGTGTCCGGAAGGGACTTTCCTTGGCGTGGAAGGCAAGCTTGGCGATACGGATATGCAGATCTCCTGTCAGGACCCCGACTCGATGTCACATCGATCTAGCTGGTAACACCTCATATCACTTTGCGGCCTCACGCACGGTATTCCCACGGGTGTCGTCTTACCTTTTCCCGGGACCGTTCGCGCCTTTTGGCTCACGTATATGATAGTGTCGCTAGCATCCATATGATAAAGAGCCCGGGCTGACATGATTAGTCGTAAACCCAAAGTGGCACAGACTTACAGGGACAGGCATCCATGACCCAGCTTCGAACGTGTCGGTCATCAGCAAGTGGGTCCGGGCTGTAGCACTGGGCTAGCAGGACTCCGGTAAACCGGGCTGTAGCGGGCTAACAGGACTCCGGTACTCAAAGCGTGACATTTCCCCGAAGGGACAGACACAGGGACGAAGAAGGACACATGCCGGCCAGCCTAAGTGTACCAGAGCAGTAGCAAGCTACCATGGCTCAGCGGTAACACTAGGAGACATTTCCCGGTAAGAGAGGCTACTAAAGATAAACAACTAGATAGTCAGATCCCACACATACCAAGCATTTCAATCATACACACAATATGCTCGATATGTGCAAATACAACGAAGCATCACAACATGACTCTACGACACAAGTACTTTATTTAAGGCTCAGTGAGCCATACATAACATACACAAAGGTACGGGTCTCACGACCCAACATACAAGTCATACAGTCATACAAACCACCAGCGGAAGTAACTTGTCTGAGTACAGACAACTAGTAAAATAGAAGAGGCTTGGAAAGCCTAGCTATACTACGTGGTCCTTCACAAGCTCAGGGTCACCACCTGGGTCTTTAGCCTACTCGTTGATGTCAACGTCTACATAGAACCCATCAGAAGGGGTTGCAGCGTCTTCTGTAAAAATGTAGATTATAGCAACATGAGTACAAAGGTACTCAGCAAGACTTACATCAGATCCTACATACATGCATCGTATCAAGAAGGGTTGGTGGAGTTATTGCAGCAAGCCAGCTTTGACTCTTGGCTAGGCTATCCTACGATAATCCAACTTGAAATGGTTTTGCGCACACGAGTACACTACTCACCACTTCAATACACTACCGAGGATCCACCTCCGTCTTCCTACGGAAGACCCATCCTCGGCACTCACACTTATCTTGAGGCTTTTAACAGTTTCCATTTACTTGTCTATGAACTGTATAGGCAACCAAGTAGTCCTTTACCGCGGACGCGGCTATTCGAATAGATTATGATAACCCTGCAGGGGTGTACTTCTTCATACATGTTTCCACCACTTAGCGTCTGCACACGACATGTGCTCGGCAGACTTCAAGCGAAAGCCGACGTGGGTGTAGACCACGACCTACCTAAACACTTAAGCCTCTAGTCCAGGTTTATCGCCTATTCAGGTTCCATCCGTAGGGAGTCCGGCCGGGGTTTCCCATACGGCCCCGAACGATGTGAACAGGGTTCCCGAGATACCTAACGGGTATTCGGTACACCGTGCCACGTACCTACCGCATCACAGCCCACCCCTACGGTCAGCGCTGTCCACGGCCTCCAGTAGGCTACAAACACCAGAAACTACTTGCAACTCCTGGACAGAGAGCTAGGGTGAATAAGAAGCCGAGCGGGGTCATATTTCAGGGCCCAATGCATGGTAGTAGATGTATCTTAAATCACGCATACAGATCTCAGTGCTTAAGGTCGGCTTCAATGAAACAACCCACCATGTACTCCTACATGGCCTCTCATCGATACCTTTACCAAATCGTGTTCACCACACCACTCTCATTACCGAGATAAACATTTCACTCTAGCCCATCACCCAGATGAACCAGACCTGACACGACTCTAAGCATAGCAGGCATAGCAAGGTAGGAACAACACATACATATGGCTCAAACAACTCCTACACATGCTAGTGGGTTTCATCTAGTTACTGTGGCAATGACAGGTCATGCAGAGGAAATGGGTTCAACTACCGTAGCACACAGCAGTTTGAAACGCGTTGTCTTAATGCAGTAAAAGAGAGCAGGAGCAAGAACATGGGATTGTATCGATATGATCAAATGGTTGGTTGCTTGCCTGATGGTTCGATGCACAGATACGGTTCTTCGTTAGGGTAATCACGGTACTCCTCGGGGACAGAACCTGTCGCAAAGGGCATCGATACACAAGCATCACCAAACAATGTGCAACAATATGATGCATGCATGAAACATGGCAATATGAGTGTATTGGGCTAATGCAACTAAAGCCAGAAGGGTTTGAACAAATTTGAATCAAAGATTCAAATTCCAAATTCAAATATGGCCTTTTAAAGTGCCTTTTCTTGTTCTGCTTAAAACATCAATTTAACTTGTTTGATCATGCATGAAAATAGTACAGATGGATAGATTGGATTTTTCTGATCATTTTTCATATATAATTTGTCCAATTTGGAGTTACAGAATAAAAGTTATGAATTTTTGAAGTTTAAATAATATTCTGGAATTTCCTGATTTAAATTAAATCTAGAAAATCAATTACTGCGTCAGCCTGACGTCAGTGTGACGTCAGCAGGTCAACGGAACTGGTCCAGGTCAAACCTGACAGTGGGTCCCGCATGTCAGGGTGATTATTTTAATTAAAACTTAGTTAAAACTAATCCTGTTTAATTAACAGGGCTGGGCCCCACCTGTCATTGACTCAGGGGAGTCAACCAGGGCCCACCCGTGGTCAAAGTGGATGTCGGCTGCCGGCGTTTAGTCGCCGGCGAGCCCGACGCGGCGGCGGAAGTGGTTTTGGTCATTTCGGCCACCAGAGGGGCCGCGGAGACCACCGGAGTGGAGCTGAGGCCAACCCGCAGCTCTTGGCGGGGCCCGTTGGGGTCGGGGTGGCCGGAGTCGACGGCGGCGAGGTCGGCTGCGGCCGCCGGGGTTCGGTCGTGCACGGGAACGGTGCTGGAGCTCGAAGTCGAGCAAAGCGAGGCGCTAGGGATGCTCTACGGGGTCTTGCGAACTCGTTGGACTCGCCGGGGTGACCAAATGGTCACCGGAGCTGCGTCGACGGCGAGCTCGGCGACGGCGGAGGTTCGGCCGTGGTGGGGAGGTGGCTACGCTGAGGGAACGAGGGGAAGGAGAGGGGGAAACGGTGGCGTAGCTCACCGCGGTTGCAGTGGGCGTCGAAGTGGGCTCGGGGACGCGCTGGAGACGGCGAATCGACGGCGACGGTGGTCGGAGCCCGAAGAGGGGAACGGCGACGTGGCGGCGATGCAGGGCTTCCGGGGAGCTGTGGAGCGGTGGGGAGGAAGAGGGAGTCGAGGCGGAGCTCCTGAGCTAGTCGGGGGAGCGAGGGGTGGTCGGAGACGGTGGCTATGGCGAACGGCGGCGAGTGTGGTGTTCGGCCGGGCGAGAGAGAGAGCGAGGGAGAGGAGAGGAGAGCCGGGGGAGAGTGAGAGAGAGCAGGGGGGAGGGCGTGGCGTCGTCCAGGGAGTCGAGCGAGGAGGGGAGGCCAGGCAAGCAGGCGAGCAGGTGGCGTGGCGCGGTGGCCGTGCGCGCGCGCCGGCCACACTCCCCTCCCTCTGTCGGGGCGAAGACGACAGAGGAGGGAGGTGGGCTGGGCCGGCTGCCGGCTGGGCCAGCCAGCTGGCTGGGCCGCACAGTGGAGGAGCCCAGGTAAGCTCCTCCTGTTATATATTTTTCTGTTTTTTTTGTTTTATTTAATATATCTGCAACTTTGTTGAATTAAATAAAATACCTAGGCAAGTTCAAAAATCACCAAACTATTCCTGGCCCATAGTTGGATTATTTCCAACATGAAACATTTTAGTTTGGAGATATTTGAGCATTTAAATATTTTATATTATTTTAAATGCCCAAATTCAAATATTTATGAATTAATTCAAAAACCCTAAGATGGCCTAGGAAAATGTGCACCACTTTTGGCAGAGGTTCTGAACCAAGACAAAAATGATGGGCATTTTAGAAGGGCATTTCAGGTTCATTGAAAATTATTTTAGTAAACCCTAGTTGGTTTCAGAGGGGACTGGGGGTTCTGTCATCCCCATTTCAAGTTTCTGATGAAAGAGTAAACATGATGCAACACTCTAATGCATGACTAGCTAGGTTGTGACAACTCACCCCCACTCAAAAGAATCTCGTCCCGAGATTTGGGTTCCTCCGGGAAGAAAGCAGGGTACTCGAGTCGAAGACGATCCTCCCTTTCCCAAGTTGCTTCATCCTCAGAATGGTGCGACCATTGAACCTTGAGAAACTTGATATTATGACGTCGGGTGGTACGTTCGGCCTGATCGAGGATACGAACGGGGTACTCTCGATATGTAAGATTATCTTGGAGATCAAGCGTTTCGTGGTCCACTTCACGGATAGGATCCGAGAAGCAACGCCTGAGTTGAGAAACGTGGAAGACATCGTGAACTCTGGAGATGTGCGGAGGTAGTTCCAACTGGTAGGCAACTTCTCCTCGTTTGGCAAGAATGCGAAAAGGTCCAATGTAACGAGGAGCCAATTTGCCTTTGATACCGAAACGATGGGTTCCCTTCAGAGGGGTGACCCGAAGATAAGCCTTCTCGTCAACCTCGAAAGTCATAGCCTTATGTTTTCGGTCATATTGACTCTTTTGACGAGATTGGGCTGTTTTCAACTTTTCACGAACGATACGAACTTGCTCTTCTGCTTCCTGAATCATATCCGGGCCAAAGAATTGTCTTTCCCCGGTCTCTGACCAGTTAAGGGGTGTTCGACATCGTCGTCCATAGAGAACTTCAAAAGGGGCTTTACCCAAGCTAGATTGATAGCTGTTGTTATAAGCGAATTCGGCAAATGGAAGGCACTTCTCCCAGTCCATTCCGAATGAGATAACAGAGGCTCGAAGCATGTCTTCTAGAATTTGGTTGACGCGTTCCACTTGACCACTCGACTGAGGGTGGAAAGCGGTGCTAAAGGAGAGACGAGTTCCCATAGCATTTTGGAAACTTTCCCAAAATCGAGAGGTGAAAAGACTTCCTCGATCCGAGTTAATTTCCAAAGGAACACCATGAAGAGACACTATTCGGGAGGTGTATAAGTCTGCCAGTTGACTAGCGGTTATACTCTCACGAACAGGTAAGAAATGGGCTACTTTGGAAAGACGATCGACCATGACGAAAATAGCATTATTCCCTCTCTTGGTCCTGGGAAAACCGGTAATGAAATCCATACCAATTTTATCCCATTTCCATTCAGGAATAGATAGGGGTTGAAGGGTGCCAGCAGGCCGTTGATGCTCTGCTTTTACACGACGACAGACGTCGCAATTAGCAATATACTGAGCAATTTCTCTCTTCATCCTAGTCCACCAGAACCTCTGGCGTAGGTCCTGATACATCTTAGTACTACCGGGATGAATAGTGAGAGGAGATTCATGAGCCTCCTTAAGGATCAACTGCCGTAGATGCTGGTTCTTGGGAACCACTAGACGGTTCTCAAAGTACACAACACCATGATCATTTGTGGAGAAACAACTAGCACCTCCGCTAGCAATGTTCTCCTTGATCTTAGCTATTCCCTTATCTCGCTTCTGGGCAGCAATGATTTGATCCGTAAGAGTAGGTTTCGCCACCAAGGTGGAAAGAAATCCTTGAGGAACAATGTGAAGGTTAAGCTTCCGGAATTCCTCATGGAGAAGCGGTTGACTTTGTTGTAACATCAGATTGTTACAATAAGATTTACGACTTAGCGCATCAGCCATGACGTTGGCTTTCCCTGGGGTGTAGGTTATTCCTAAGTCGAAATCTGTGATCAACTCGACCCAACATCTTTGCCTGAGATTCAAATCCGGTTGGGTGAAGATGTACTTCAGACTTTGGTGATCAGTGAATATTTCGCAACGATTACCGAGGAGGTAATGTCGCTAGGTCTTAAGCGCATAGACTACGGCTGCAAGCTCTAGATCATGAGTAGGATAATTCTCCTCATGTGGGTGCAATTGCCGTGAAGCGTAGGCAATTACGTGTCGATCTTGCATGAGAATGCAACCTAGTCCTTGTCGCGAGGCGTCGCAGTAGATAACAAAGTCCTTAGAGAAGTCTGGCGGTACCAGTACGGGAGCAGAAGTCAGGCGTCTTTTCAGTTCCTGAAAGCTGTGCTCACATTGTGGAGTGCACTCGAACTTCTTATCTTTCTTGAGGAGTTCGGTTAGAGGTTTAGCAACCTTGGAGAAGTTCTCGACAAAGCGACGACAATGGCTCGCTAAGCCCAGAAAGCTCCGAACTTGCTTGACCGATTCAGGTGGAGTCCAGTTAAGGACGGCTTGAACTCGCTCAGGGTTAACAGCAATACCTTTACCAGATATTACATGACCCAGATAGGTCACTTCTGACAACCAGAATTCACATTTAGAAAATTTGGCATAAAGGCGATGCTCTCGAAGTTTCTTCAACACTAGCCTTAAATGTTCGGCATGTTCTTCCTCGTTCTTGGAGTAGATGAGTATATCATCGAGATAAACTACGACGAATTTATCCAAATACTCCATGAAGATTGAGTTCATTAACCGAGAAAAGGTGGCTGGGGCGTTGGTTAAACCGAAGGACATGACGGTGTACTCGTATTGGCCGTAACGAGTAACAAAGGCCGTTTTAGGGATGTCCCCGTTTCTGATTTTGATTTGATGGTAGCCCAACCTCAAATCCATCTTGGAGAAGACTGAGGATCCAGCGAGCTGATCGTACAGGTCGTTGATCCTGGGAAGCGGATATTTGTTCTTGATTGTGACCAAATTGACAGGTCGGTAATCTACAACCATCCGGTCCGTACCATCCTTCTTCTTGACGAATAGGACGGGGCAAGCCCACGGAGAGGAGCTAGGTCGGATGAAACCCTTTTTCAAGGACTCATCGAGTTGTTCCTTAAGCTCGGCTAGTTCTAAGGGTGCCATCTTATAAGGTCTTCTAGCAATCGGAACGGTTCCTGGAATGAGGTCTATTACGAACTCAACATCCCTGTCAGGTGGAACACCTGGCAATTCCTCTGGAAAGACATCCGGGAAGTCACAGACTACCGGCACGTCCTCAAGGTCTGGCAAAGGGCTGGCGTTAAGAGAATATAATTGTCGCTTGGCTATTCGGGTCAAGACATTGACTATCTTCCCCGAAGGATGGGTGAGTTGAACAGTCCTAGAGAAGCAATCAATTTTGGCTTGATGAGCTGACATCCAGTCCATACCCAAAATGATATTAATATCTGAAGATTTAAGGGCTATCAAAGACGCGAGGAAAACAAGTCTGTCGACTTGGATTTCATTTCCATGGCTTACTCTAGAAGTTTGCCATTTGGATCCCGGAGTTTGAATTACCATAGAGGTTGGCATATCACCGAATGCGACGTTATGCAAACGAGCATAATTTTCAGATATAAAAGAATGAGAGGCTCCTGTATCGAAAAGAACAGATGCCGGGTGGCAATTAACAAGAAGCGTACCGAGAACGACGTTGGGATCCTCTTGAGCTTCTTCGGCAGAAATACAATTGACATGGCCACGTGAAGCGGTGACCGGCTTGGCGTGGAATATTTTTCCTGTCGGCTTGCCACGGCCATGCTTGCGTGTTGCGTCATAGTCAGTCTGACCAGTTTCAGCACTGATGGCTTTGTTGACAAGTTTCTGAAAAGATGTGCACTCATGCAGACGGAGGTCGCGGCGAAGCTCAGGACTAAGGCCCTTACGGAACCTTGCTTGCTTCTTGGCATCGGTAGACACTTCCTCAGTTGCATATCGTGCGAGATTACCAAACTCCCTGCTGTAAGCATCCACAGAGAGTCGGCCTTGGGTGAAACTGCAAAATTCTTCACGTTTACGGTCCATGAGACCCTCCGGAATGTGATGTTCACGGAAAGCCTCACTGAACTCAGCCCAAGTAGTGACATGGCCCGCCGGGCGCATAGCTCCATAATTCTCCCACCATAGACTGGCGGGGCCTTCAAGATGATATGCAGCAAAGGTGACCTTGTCAGCCTCCGCTACCAGTGCGGAACGCAGTTTGTGAGAGATACTGCGAAGCCAGTCATCAGCGTCGAGAGGCTCGACGGAGTGGTGGAACGTGGGTGGATGTAATTTGATAAAATCACTGAGTGACACCACGTTAGTCCTCTGATGGTGTGCCGTGTTCTGTTCAATACGCTCCAACAAACGGTTGGTCTCCCGCTTGTTTCTCTCAGCTTCCATCATAACCTCGGCTAGGGAAGGAGGATGAGGCAGATTTTCATTCCTACCTTCACTGCCTTCGGCCTGCTCTTGAGAAGCAGGGTTAGCGCGCGTGTTGACCATCCTAGGTAAACAAGACGATGATTTAGTCAGAATGATAAAATTCCGACAAAGGATAAAAATGTAAGGAATAACTCGAAATGCAAGATGATCATCCGTATGACATGGTAGATACAGAAACTGCTTCTTTTATTCCATCGTCATACACACCATACAGGGTTTAGTACAAGACCAAACAAAGTACTATTACGGTGAAAAGAGGATTACATCTCATCGGAGGCATTCCAAGCTCCTATACATTATTTTTCTACACCTCCGGAAGGAGTACAAACTAGGTCATATCCCACGAGTCACGCGGGACGATAGACGACACAGCTAGTGCGAACTAGTGATACTACCACTAACTCAGACCGATCCGTAGTAGTCCTCGTAGAAGTCACCTCCATAGCCCGGAAGTTCAACATGATCATCCGGAAACAGACGGTCTCGCGGAGCTTGTGGACCATAGGGGCTAGGATGAGGCCTTGGACCAACAAACGGTGGCCTGCGGGGACCGCGAGGTGGGGTGATGCCTCCTACATCACGCCAAACCATCACGTCTGGCAGAGCAGATCTCACAGGATAGAGATCGCGCATATCTGAATATCCAGCTTGCACCGCCGGTGCGAACCGAGTCAAAGTGGCCCAGTGGTCAGCACGGGTGTTGAAGAGCTCTAGCCTTAAGGCCCGATTTTCTCGGTCCTTATCCTCGAGCATCTCAGCAGTGGTGCGAGTCCGTGAATCCTCCTGAGTGGGGTCAGCATAGATAGCCTGGAGATACCCTTGTGCTCCCGGAAGTGATCCTGGCATATACCGGAAATCAGAGTCCCGAAATATACCAGATCTGACTCGCATAATGGTCATCATAGAGTAGGCGGCGTCCTGCACAGCCATCTCAATGGTAACCCCGAGTCCATAACAGCAGTGAAGAGGCTCGGTGGATCCAGGATAAGATGGAAATATCCTGACAGTGCAGAGATACTGGCTCTGATTAAAATCTCGGAATTGCTCTTCGACCGTGTACTCGGGATACCAGCGATATCCAGCCTCAGTCATTACCCTGACCAACTTAGCAGTATGGCCGGGTACATCTAGGCATCGAGTCAGGCGAACCACTTGATTGAGGTCGCGAGTGGCCATCTGAAGGCACAATCATAATGCAAGGGCATTAGAATTTCTAGCAAAATTTCGGCAGCATAACAGCTGTAAATGCTCAAGAAGGATTTTGAGACATTTGACAAAGGATTTCATACACACTCAACATCATCATATCAAAGTTCTGAATCCATTCCGGCAACATAATGTGGTAGTAGAACTGAACTAGGCTGGTAACCATCAAACTTATAAGGTACTACTGATTAGTAACTCGTGATCCTGATAGAGAGAACAGATCCTAATTCCTTAACCCCCGGTGGAAGAATGGACTGACTCAGATCAGAAAGTCATAAGGTAAAGGAGTAAAAAGAGCCTTACGTTCCATCCCACAAACAATTCCCCTACATATAACTAAAGAATTTCTAGACTCAACATCGACCAGTTTGGCTTGGAGAACCTACAGGCAGTCCGGCTCTGATACCAACGCTGTCAGGACCCCGACTCGATGTCACATCAATCTAGCTGGTAACACCTCATATCACTTTGCGGCCTCACGCACGGTATTCCCACGGGTGTCGTCTTACCTTTTCCCGGGACCGTTCGCGCCTTTTGGCTCATGTATATGATAGTGTCGCTAGCATCCATATGATAAAGAGCCCGGGCTGACATGATTAGTCGTAAACCCAAAGTGGCACAGACTTACAGGGACAGGCATCCATGACCCAGCTTCGAACGTGTCGGTCATCAGCAAGTGGGTCCGGGCTGTAGCACTGGGCTAGCAGGACTCCGGTAAACCGGGCTGTAGCGGGCTAACAGGACTCCGGTACTCAAAGCGTGACATTTCCCCGAAGGGACAGACACAGGAACGAAGAAGGACACATGCCGGTCAGCCTAAGTGTACCAGAGCAGTAGCAAGCTACCATGGCTTAGCGGTAACACTAGGAGACATTTCCCGGTAAGAGAGGCTACTAAAGATAAACAACTAGATAGTCAGATCCCACACATACCAAGCATTTCAATCATACACACAATATGCTCGATATGTGCAAATACAACGAAGCATCACAACATGACTCTACGACACAAGTACTTTATTTAAGGCTCAGTGAGCCATACATAACATACACAAAGGTACGGGTCTCACGACCCAACATACAAGTCATACAGTCATACAAACCACCAGCGGAAGTAACTTGTCTGAGTACAGACAACTAGTAAAATAGAAGAGGCTTGGAAAGCCTAGCTATACTACGTGGTCCTTCACAAGCTCAGGGTCACCACCTGGGTCTTTAGCCTACTCGTTGATGTCAACGTCTACATAGAACCCATCAGAAGGGGTTGCAGCGTCTTCTGTAAAAATGTAGATTATAGCAACATGAGTACAAAGGTACTCAGCAAGACTTACATCAGATCCTACATACATGCATCGTATCAAGAAGGGTTGGTGGAGTTATTGCAGCAAGCCAGCTTTGACTCTTGGCTAGGCTATCCTACGATAATCCAACTTGAAATGGTTTTGCGCACACGAGTCCACTACTCACCACTTCAATACACTACCGAGGATCCACCTCCGTCTTCCTACGGAAGACCCATCCTCGGCACTCACACTTATCTTGAGGCTTTTAACAGTTTCCATTTACTTGTCTATGAACTGTATAGGCAACCAAGTAGTCCTTTACCGCGGACGCGGCTATTCGAATAGATTATGATAACCCTGCAGGGGTGTACTTCTTCATACATGTTTCCACCACTTAGCGTCTGCACACGACATGTGCTCGGCAGACTTCAAGCGAAAGCCGACGTGGGTGTAGACCACGACCTACCTAAACACTTAAGCCTCTAGTCCAGGTTTATCGCCTATTCAGGTTCCATCCGCAGGGAGTCCGACCGAGGTTTCCCATACGGCCCCGAACGATGTGAACAGGGTTCCCGAGATACCTAACGGGTATTCGGTACACCGTGCCACGTACCTACCGCATCACAGCCCACCCCTACGGCCAGCGCTGTCCACGGCCTCCAGTAGGCTACAAACACCAGAAACTACTTGCAACTCCTGGACAGAGAGCTAGGGTGAATAAGAAGCCGAGCGGGGTCATATTTCAGGGCCCAATGCATGGTAGTAGCTGTATCTTAAATCACGCATACAGATCTCAGTGCTTAAGGTCGGCTTCAATGAAACAACCCACCATGTACTCCTACATGGCCTCTCATCGATACCTTTACCAAATCGTGTTCACCACACCACTCTCATTACCGAGATAAACATTTCACTCTAGCCCATCACCCAGATGAACCAGACCTGACACGACTCTAAGCATAGCAGGCATAGCAAGGTAGGAACAACACATACATATGGCTCAAACAACTCCTACACATGCTAGTGGGTTTCATCTAGTTACTGTGGCAATGACAGGTCATGCAGAGGAAATGGGTTCAACTACCGTAGCACACAGCAGTTTGAAACGCGTTGTCTTAATGCAGTAAGAGAGAGCAGGAGCGAGAACATGGGATTGTATCGATATGATCAAATGCTTGGTTGCTTGCCTGATGGTTCGATGCACGGATACGGTTCTTCGTTAGGGTAATCACGGTACTCCTCGGGGACAGAACCTGTCGCAAAGGGCATCGATACACAAGCATCACCAAACAATGTGCAACAATATGATGCATGCATGAAACATGGCAATATGAGTGTATTGGGCTAATGCAACTAAAGCCAGAAGGGTTTGAACAAATTTGAATCAAAGATTCAAATTCCAAATTCAAATATGGCCTTTTAAAGTGCCTTCTCTTGTTCTGCTTAAAACATCAATTTAACTTGTTTGATCATGCATGAAAATAGTACAGATGGATAGATTGGATTTTTCTGATCATTTTTCATATATAATTTGTCCAATTTGGAGTTACAGAATAAAAGTTATGAATTTTTGAAGTTTAAATAATATTCTGGAATTTCCTGATTTAAATTAAATCCAGAAAATCAATTACTGCGTCAGCCTGACGTCAGTGTGACGTCAGCAGGTCAACGGAACTGGTCCAGGTCAAACCTGACAGTGGGTCCCGCATGTCAGGGTGATTATTTTAATTAAAACTTAATTAAAACTAATCCTGTTTAATTAACAGGGCTGGGCCCCACCTGTCATTGACTCAGGGGAGTCAACCAGGGCCCACCCGTGGTCAAACCCGAGTCGGCTGCACCGGCGTTTAGCCGCCGGCGAGCCCGACGCGGAGGCGGAAGTGGTTTTGGTCATTTCGGCCACCAAACGGACTGCGGAGACCACCGGAGTGGAGCTGAGGCCAACCCGCAGCTCTTGGCGGAGCCCGTTGGGGTCGGGGTGGCCGGAGTCGACGGCGGCGAGCTCGGCTGCGGCCGCCGGGGTTCGGTCGTGCACGGGAACGGTGCTGGAGCTCGAAGTCGAGCAAAGCGAGGCGCTAGGGATGCTCTACGGGGTCTTGCGAACTTGTTGGACTCGCCGGGGTGACCAAATGGTCACCGGAGCTGCGTCGACGGCGAGCTCGGCGACGGCGGAGGTTCGGCCGTGGTGGGGAGGTGGCTACGGTGAGGGAACGAGGGGAAGGAGAGGGGGAAACGGTGGCGTAGCTCACCGCGGTTGCAGTGGGCGTCGAAGTGGGCTCGGGGACGCGCTGGAGACGGCGAATTCGACGGCGACGGTGGTCGGAGCCCGAAGAGGGGAACGGCGACGTGGCGGCGATGCAGGGCTTCCGGGGAGCTGTGGAGCGGTGGGGAGGAAGAGGGAGTCGTGGCGGAGCTCCTGAGCTAGTCGGGGGAGCGAGGGGTGGTCGGAGACGGTGGCTATGGCGAACGGCGGCGAGTGTGGTGTTCGGCCGGGCGAGAGAGAGAGCGAGGGAGAGGAGAGGAGAGCCGGGGGAGAGTGAGAGAGAGCAGGGGGGAGGGCGTGGCGTCGTCCAGGGAGTCGAGCGAGGAGGGGAGGCCAGGCAAGCAGGCGAGCAGGTGGCGTGGCGCGGTGGCCGTGCGCGCGCGCCGGCCACACTCCCCTCCCTCTGTCGGGGCGAAGACGACAGAGGAGGGAGGTGGGCTGGGCCGGCTGCCGGCTGGGCCAGCCAGCTGGCTGGGCCGCACAGTGGAGGAGCCCAGGTAAGCTCCTCCTGTTATATATTTTTCTGTTTTTTTTGTTTTATTTAATATATCTGCAACTTTGTTGAATTAAATAAAATACCTAGGCAAGTTCAAAAATCACCAAACTATTCCTGGCCCATAGTTGGATTATTTCCAACATGAAACATTTTAGTTTGGAGATATTTGAGCATTTAAATATTTTATATTATTTTAAATGCCCAAATTCAAATATTTATGAATTAATTCAAAAACCCTAAGATGGCCTAGGAAAATGTGCACCACTTTTGGCAGAGGTTCTGAACCAAGACAAAAATGATGGGCATTTTAGAAGGGCATTTCAGGTTCATTGAAAATTATTTTAGTAAACCCTAGTTGGTTTCAGAGGGGACTGGGGGTTCTGTCATCCCCATTTCAAGTTTCTGATGAAAGAGTAAACATGATGCAACACTCTAATGCATGACTAGCTAGGTTGTGACATCTCCTACCATTGTAACTGACTTTGTGTAACCCTAACCCTCTCCGGTGTCTATATAAACTGGAGGGTTTTAGTCCGTAGGACAACATACACAACAACAATCATACCATAGGCTAGCTTCTAGGGTTTAGCCTCTTCGATCTCGTGGTAGATCTACTCTTGTACTACCCATATCATCAATATAATCAAGCAGGACGTAGGGTTTTACCTCCATTGAGAGGGCCCGAACCTGGGTAAACTTCTTGTCCCTTGCCTCCTGTTACCATCCGGCCTAGACGCACAGTTCAGGACCCCCTACCAGAGATCCGCTAGTTTTGACACCGACATTGGTGCTTTCATTGAGAGTTCCTCTGTGTCGTTGCCATCAGGCTTGATGGCTCCTACGATCATCAATGGCGATGTAGTACAGGGTGAGACCTTCCTCCCCGGACAGATCTTCGTCTTCGGCGGCTTCGCACTGCGGGCCAATTCACTTGGCCATCTAGAGCAGATCGAAAGCTATGCCCCTGGCCGTCAGGTCAGATTTGGAAGCTTAAACTACACGGCTGACATCCGTGGGGACTTGATCTTCGACGGATTCGAGCCACTGCCGAGCGTGCCGCACTGTCACGACGAGCATGATCTACCTCTGCCGCTGAACAGTGCCCTGGAGGCCGCACCCGCATCGGCTTCGACCCTTAATTCAGAGCCAGCTGCGCCGATCAAGGATGGGTGGTTGGATCCCCGCACTCTGCGAGACTCGTGACTCCAAGGAGCTGGACTCCTCTCCGGACTCTGAACCCTCCGTGCCCCTGCCGATCGATTCCGATTAGGCGCCGATCATGGAGTTTACTGCCGCGGACATCTTTCAGCACTCGCCTTTCGGCGATATTCTAAAGACACTGAAGTCTCTCTCTTTATCAGGAGAGCCCTGGCCGGACTACGGTCAGCAAGGTTGGGATACGGATGATGAAGAAATTCAAAACCCACCCACCACCCACTTTGTAGCCACCGTCGATGATTTAACGACATGCTCGACTTCGACTCCGAAGACATCGATGGTATGGACGCCGATGAAGGAGATGATGAAGAACCAGTGCCTATTAGGCCCTGGAAAGCCACCTTGTCATATGACATATACATGGTGGACACCCCAAAAGAAGGAGATGGCGATGGAACAGCGGAGGATGACCCCTCCAAGAAATAGCCTAAGCGCCGGCGTCAGCGGCGCTGCTCAAAATCCCGCCAAAACAAATACGGTGATTCCAGCACGGGAGATAATAATACTCCGGAAAGTGCCGAAGAAAACCCCCTGCAGCAAGATTTAGCACGGGAGGATGGAGAAACCAACCCTCATGAGAGAGCGGCAGACAGAGAGGTCGAGGACGATAATTATATGCCTCCCTCTGAAGACGAGGCAAGCCTCGACGACGACGAATTCGTCGTGCCAGAGGATCCCGTCGAGCAAGAGCGTTTTCAACGCAGGGTTATGGCCACGGGAAGAAGCCTCAAGAAAAAACAGCAACAGCTTAGAGCTGATCAAGATTTGCTAGTCGACAGATGGACTGAAGTCCTTGTGGCCGAAGAGCATAAACTCGAACGCCCCTCCAAGAGCTACCCAAAGCGCAGGTTGCTACCCCGATTAGAGGAGGAAGCACTTGATGCGGCCAACCGGCCACCTCGTGGCCGCGACAGAGAGGCCTCTTGGCCCTCCACTCAAGCCGCACCCCGTACCAAGGCACAGGAATATGCGCCGGACTTACGAGATATGTTGGAGGACAAGGCAAGGAAAACAAGATCGATCTACGGATAGCGTGGGCGCCCCACGGCTTGAGACGGTAACCGTCACGCCGGCCACAAATTCGGCAAGGCCGAACACAGTAGACAAAGCTCATTGGAGCTACGTCGTGATATAGCCCAGTACAGAGGCGCCGCACACCCGCTATGCTTCACAGACGAAATAATGGATCATCAAATACCCAAGGGTTTCAAACCCGTAAACATCGAATCATATGATGGCACAACAGATCCTGCGGTATGGATTGAGAATTATCTCCTTCATATCCACATGGCCCGCGGCGATGATTTCCACGCCATCAAATACCTCTAACTCAAGCTTAAAGGACTAGCTCAGCATTGGCTTAACAGCTTGCCAACATGATCAATCAGTTGTTGGGAGGACCTGTAAGCCGCATTCCTCGACAATTTCCAGGGCACTTATGTGCAAGCCCCAGACGTCGATGACCTAAGTCACGTATTTCAGCAGCCAGATGAATCGGCCAGGCAATTCTTTACACGGTTCCTAACAAAGAAAAATCAAATAGTCAACTGTCCGGACGCCGAGGCCCTAGCAGCCTTCAAGCACAATATCCGTGATGAGTGGCTTGCCCGGCACCTTAGACAGGAAAAGCCGAAGTCTATTGCAGCACTCGCGACACTCATGACCCGCTTTTGCGCGGGAGAAGACAGCTGGCTTGCTCGTAGCAACAATATGACCAAGAACCCTGGTAATTCGGATACCAGGGATAGTAGTGGCAGGTCGCGTCGCAACAAGCAGAAGCGCCGCATTAACGGCGACAATGCTGAGGATACGGCAGTTAATGCCGGATTCAGAGGCTCTAAATCCGGTCAGCGGAAAAAGCCATTCAAAAGGAATCCTAGGGGCCCGTCCAGTTTGGACCGTATACTCGATCGCTTGTGCCAGATACATGGCACCCCCGAAAAGCCGGCCAATCACACCAACAGGGATTGTTGGGTGTTCTAGCAGGCAGGCAAGTTAAATGCCGAAAATGAAGACAAGGGGCTGCATAGAGATGACGACGAGGAGCCCCGGCCACCGAACAACAGTGGACAGAAGGGTTTCCCCTCACAAGTGCGGACGGTGAACATGATATACGCAACCCACGTCCCCAAAAGGGAGCTGAAGCGCGCGTTAAGGGACGTATACGCGGTAGAGCCAGTCGCCCCAAAGTTCAACCCATGGTCCTCCTGCCCGATCACCTTTGATCGAAGGGACCATCCCACTAGCATCCGTCATGGCGGATTGGCCGCATTGGTTCTAGACCCAATTATTGACGGATTTCATCTCACTAGAGTCCTTATGGACGGCGGCAGTAGCCTGAACCTGCTTTACCAGGATACAGTGCAGAAATGGGCATAGATCCCTCGAGGATTAAGCCCACCAAAACGACCTTTAAAGGCGTAATACCAGGTGTAGAGGCCAACTGTACAGGCTCAGTCACACTTGAAGTGGTCTTCGGATCTCCGGATAATTTCCGAAGCAAGGAGTTAATCTTCGACATAGTCCCATTCCGCTGTGGCTATCACGCACTGCCCGGGCGAACCACATTCGCCAAGTTCAATGCGGTACCGCACTATGCATACTATCGTGGAATTGTTACGTCAGATGTCCTAGTGTAAGGACTTAGTCATGAGGCCAACGCATCTATGTGGTAGCTTGAGAGGGGTTGAGCAGAATCGAGAGACGCAACACAAGACAGGGATTTAGACAGCTTTGGGCCCCGGGAAACATCATCCGGTAACAACCCTACATGCTGTTTGAGGCTAGGTCACATTATCATCGCGAGGGAGCTGCCGTAAACCGGCTCTCCTCTTTGTGTCTAGCCCTAAGATTGTTGATTGTTGTCTGTCCCTCTTTGGGGAGCCCTACCCCTCCTTATATATGTTGAAGGGGCGGTTTACATGTGGAGTCCTATTAGGATTAAGACTAGTCTATCTCTAATACAAATCGGATACGTGTCCTGGTCTTAACTCCTTGTAAGGTAAATATTCCTTATGCTTTTCTTCTTAAACTGGCCCACCATAGTATGAACCGGCCTTCATGAACCGCCCATTGGGCCACCGGGTCTTGTCGCTCCTCTGATCCGCCTGCCGGTTTACCAATGAGTCATAATGACCAGGCGGGTTGCTTGTAAACCGCCAGGTCAGGGCGAGTCGCCAGTAACTCGCCAAGTGCCAGCGGGGGTCTTCAAATGAACCGCCAAGTCCGGCCGGGTTACACTTCCGGCCGGTTTACACCGCGGGGTATATCCCCGACATTAGCCCCCAGTTCAATTTGGATTTATCCATGTTAAACTGATCCTGTAAAACAAATACAAGAACGAATTTGATAGATTATGCTCCGGGTTAAGAATTCTTGTAAACCGGCATCTGATCATCCTTAATTCCTTGCCATTTCCTTCTTCTAGAAAATCCAGGTCAATAAGCCAGTTTTATACTCAATTTGCTGACATTGGTTTCTCACAGAGAAATATTATGAAGAATAATCCACTTGAGTCGGCTTCCAAAGCGTCGGTTTATAAATATTGATGGCACCGGGTCATAATTTTTGTCGACACCGGGTCATGTAATTGATCTTCCTGATTTGCTCAAAACTAATAAAATGAAGATGTTCCTCCTTTATATGCATAATACCTGTAGCCCCCAAGTCTTAAGAGTAGAACATAGTGATAACTTAAGACTTGCTCCGGTAAATGTTTCAACCTTGAAGAAATCTGGTTTGTTCATCTCAATCATATAAACTGAATACTCCATATATGTAGCCCCCAAGTGCCGGGTTGTCATGCTTGCAGCAACCTGGGACTTGCAATTCCTTATAAAAACTTCAATCAGTGTAGCCCCCAAGGGCCGGGTCATTATGCAATAATTAGCAGGGACTTTATAAATATAATCATGTAGACTTGAGCAGTGATGTGTAGCCCCCAAGGGCCGGCTTAGTAAGATAATACTGAACTGGGACTTGATATATACTTCAATGAAAATAACATGTTATAATGTAGCTTCCATCGTAGGGCTTGAACCCACGTCCACAAGGTTAAGAGTTTTGTGCTTTACCAACTGAGCAATGAATCCTTCAATATTATGGACGAAAACTTGTGTACCTTGAATTTTTGACAGGAGCAATTGGTAGCCCCCAAGGGCCGGCTCATTATAATATGATGAGTCGGGTCTTCAATAAGACTAGTAAAAATGACTTTGCATTAGCCCCCAAGTGTCATGATGCATGCTTGCAGCGATATGAGACTTGCATGTAATCTCAATTTGAATAATGTAGCCTCCAAGTGCTGGGTTATAAGCCTGCAGCGACTCGGGACTATTCCTTCCATTGTAGAATAAATCATATCCTTTGATAAAATAATAGACATTGCTCTATAGCGACTTTGAAAACCTTAAAAATCCAGCCATGTTGGCTATTCAAGATAATATAATCCGGTATGAAAACCTTATTCATTCAATATCATAATGAAATTTCAGCCAAGTTTGGCTATTTGAATAATATAACCCGATGATTTATAAGCGCATGATTCCAATGGCGCAATCCAAATATATACTGGCGACTTATAGTCCAAAGCCAGGCCGGTTTAATAAACACCGGATCATACTACCGGTTTAATAAACATCGGTGATTTATAATCATGCTTTATTCAACCTGTTTCTGCATACAACAAGTTAAAAGTGTCCTGGCGGTTTACCACCGGACGGGTCATAATGCCCAACATATAACCTGGGTTTATAACCAAGGCTGCATTTAGAATAATCAAATATGAAATATATCATACCTGTGACATTGAATCACATCGTTGGTTTACCAACTTCTTTTTTAGTAAGGGTGATAACCCAAATCTCGAGTACTGATAACTCCTTCCATATTGTGCCGGTTTATGATAAAACCGTGCCGGGTTGAGATAAACACCGTGTTACTCCATACGAGGATGTTAACAACAAGGATCAAACCGGGCAAATAGTCTCCGGATTGACATGAACTGTGTTCCGTCAATTGATTGGTTAAAAAACTTTGTCAGTTTAAAAAACACAATGAAAAGCAAAAACCCCCCTTCAAAGAAAAGTGTCAAGAAAAAGAAAAGTTTTATTTAAGCTAATCAAATGGCGTTACCATGGCCAAACATGACCAAGCTCCCGTTAGGTGTAACTATGGTTCTAGTCAGCCAGGTCCCCAAATGAAACCGTGGCATTTATGCCGACCAAATGGCGTGGTCATGGTTCGGGTTCGACCAAGCCCCCAAGTGATTCTGTGGCCTTAGGCCGATCAAGAGGCATGACGGGTTCAGAGATGACCAAGTCCCCAAGTGATCTGGTGGCTCTCGCCTATCAAGAGGCATGGTATTGGTTCGGACACGACCAATGCTCCAAGTGATATAACACGATGCTTTTAGCAAAGCGAACTCAAGGGGTAAACCGGAGGCCGCTTTAGAGCAACTCTGTGTAACCTCATATGATGTAAAAGAACAGAGACTATGAAGCAGAAGCCCCCATGTGATCGATAATATGTCAGGCCAGTAAGGCGGGATACCCATGTTTGAACCGCGCATCATGGCAGCAGGTCCTCTTTGGCAATTTATAACTTTTTTTGCACGAGATAAATTCTTCTTGAACCGGGATCTTGAACCGTATATTGAGAGCTTCAAAGCTTTGTGGGAGACATCTTTCCCTTGAACCGGATTTTAAACCGGAATCTTCATTTTCAGTCGGAAAATTTTCTGACGGCCTTTAAACTCGAACTTGCGAGAAGTTAATTCCTTTTTGAACTGGACATTGTTAAACCGGATTTGAGCGTTTCAGAGCTTTGTGGGAGAACAGATTTCCCTTGAACCGGACTGTAAACCGGGTATCTGAGAGCTTCAGTCAGACTGACTTCCCTTGAACCGGATTTTAAACCGGAATCCTTTCTGATGACCCGGATCTTCTTCATTGAGCCGGGATTTTATAACTGTCATATACTTTCTAAACCAGAAATTTTATGACGGCCTTTAAACTTTCATCAATATAACAGTAGCCTCCGGGACCGGGTTATCCTTCCCTCCATCGTCCTAGGGTTCTTAAATTTGCTGAAACTGGCAATATTCGCTGAGTCATGTCATCGTAGCCCCCGAGTCTCAAAGGTGACTCGAGGAATTGGCTTGAGACTCTCCATATTTGACCGTGATATAAATCGGCATAACTTGTATATCACGGGCGTTGATAGCACGATGTGAATCCATAGAAGGTTGAGGTGACTGCAGCGGGATGTAAATGATCCCATATGAGCCGTGTTAGCAACTCGGCCAATGTTCCTTCCAACTGGCGATTTGAAGTTAATCAAAACTGTAGTGGTGGCGACATGTGCGCCCAATAAATAGCTCATGTAGACAGGTGCGGCCCGGTGTGTTGATGTAGACCAGGCCGCGAGAGACGGACGACAAAGACAGCCGCAGCTTCAGAGATGGCACAGCCAGATGAGTCGGCCGCGGCATAGTAAGTCGGCGCGGATGGGAGAGTCGGCCGCGGGAGTTGTAAACCAGCATGGACGGAGAGCCGCCTGCGGGTATTTTGAACCGGCGCGGACGGGGATTCGCCTGCGGGCATTGTAAGCCGGCGTAGATGGAGAACCGGCCGCGTGTTGATGTAAACCGGACCACAGGCGGTTTGCACGCGTCCGTTGAGTAGTGCGGAATGGTTAAAAGCCAGTATATAATGACGCCAGTGTGTGCTCCATATGCATGGTGTAACACCAATGTTGTGGCGAATAATTGTCCTGCATATAAAAATATGCAAAACCAACGTAATTGTTCTTTTTTACAAAAACAATATATGTCAAAAATAGATTTAGATAGAGGTCACCTGATATGTTAGGCCGGAATTTATCCACCGCGGTGAAGCTAAAATCAACCACAGATGAGTCACCCGCAGGAACAAACGGATGAACCGGCCGCAGCGTTGTAAGCCGATACGAACGGACGAGCCATGCAGCCATCCAGCAGCATGGCACAGACCAGCCCTACTGCAATAATCTTGGCATGCGTCTCTTTGCGACACCTTTTGTAACAAATAATGATCCTGCCCAAAAATAGCAAAGACCAGAGTAATTGTTCTTGGAAAAAACATTACTTGTGCTGATAAAATATGCAGGAAGGATAGCACCTCGTAGTATTGTCCAACGCCGGTAGGCCAGCTTGTCGCGGGTACCCCGGGTTGCATCCATGGTTACAAAAGTGGCAGCAGGGCGGAGACGTGGAGCAGTGAGGCAGATTACGATAGCGGCGAGACGCTCGGTCGCAAAGGCTGTAGCGGTGGCTGAAACAGACAGCAACCCGCCGCGGGGCCGCTTCAGGAACGGTACGTGGAGTAGTGAGGAGCAACTTGGAGTTGCTCTGGCCGGGTTGGAGTCGGAAGAGGAGTCAGCACGTGGCGGTTCGTTCGCGGTGGAGTCCGGGTCGTCCTTGTTTTCTCTAATGTGATTTTCCAATGCCATAGTAGAATCGGATCAATGCAGCTCTGAATCTGATAGGATATGATACTGTAACCAATTCTTCATGAAAAAGAAATTCTCCTTCCTTCTGGCCGGCAGTTTTAGAGAGACGCCGGTTCAGCAGGGCCGCGGCCGAGCGGCAATCGGAAGCGCGCCTGGCGATCGCGATTCAGGGACGAAGACGGATGCAGCGACCAAGTCGGCGACTTTATCCACTCCTGTCTCCTTTTTTTTCAATCTGACGCTGATTTCTTTTCACACGGGAGATTGCTTTGATAGCTTTGGGTTTGACCCGGAGTGCTCATTGATCCGCGGACAGGGTTTACGCGTTACCACCACACACATTGGGACCCGAGGCGGTGCAAAAAGTTTCTCGAGTCCGATCTGATGTAAGCTGCCATCGGAATATTATTTGATCCTGATTGACAAGATCGCAGTTGATGTAAATTCTTCTTCGCTGGATTCTTGACTAATCACAAGCTTCTCGATCCCTAGGAGAGATCCCTCCAAGAACTCATCACCACCGTGCGCGAGCCCCACGATGGGCGCCAACTGTCGTGGAATTGTCACGTCAGATGTCCTAGTGTAAGGACTTAGTCATGAGGCCAACGCATCTATGTGGTAGCTTGAGAGGGGTTGAGCAGAATCGAGAGACGCAACACAAGACAGGGATTTAGACAGCTTCGGGCCCCGGGAAACATCATCCGATAACAACCCTACATGCTGTTTGAGGCTAGGTCTCATTATCATCGTGAGGGAGTTGCCGTAAACCGGCTCTCCTCTTTGTGTCTAGCCCTAAGATTGTTGATTGTTGTCTGTCCCTCTTTGGGGAGCCCTGCCCCTCCTTATATATGTTGAAGGGGCAGTTTACATGTGGAGTCCTATTAGGATTAAGACTAGTCTATCTCTAATACAAACCGGATACGAGTCCTGGTCTTAACTCCTTGTAAGGTAAATATTCCTTATGCCTTTCTTCTTAAACTGGTCCACCATAGTATGAACCGGCCTTCATGAACCGCCCGTTGGGCCACCGGGTCTTGTCGCTCCTCTGACCCTCTAGCCGGTTTACCAATGAGTCATAATGACCAGGCGGGTTGCTTGTAAACCGCCAGGTCAGGGCGAGTCGCCAGTAACTCGCCAAGTGCCAGCGGGGGTCTTCAGATAAACCGCCATGTCCGGCAGGGTTACACTTCCGGCCGATTTACACCGCGGGGTATATCCCCGACACATACCTTAAGCTCAAGATGCCAGGCCCTCGAGGAGTAATTACGGTCAATGGAAACACTGAACGCTCCCTCCGAACGGAGGAGCACACGGCGGCCCTTGCAGCAGAAGTACAAAGCAGCCTCTCCAGGCAGTTCTCCAGTCCGGCGATTAAATGACTGGACACTGTCAAGTGCGCCCGGAGTAACCTACAACAAGACTGCTTGGCATGATCCGAGCAGGCGTAGCAATGCGGACCCAACCCCAGCCCTCGAAAAAATGCGACACCAGTAATTCGCATACATAACTACGCTCTAGAAATACCATGGGTAGAGGGGAGGGGCACTAAGGGAGTCTTGGATTAGGGGGTGTCCGGATGGCCGGACTATACCTTCAGCCGGACTCCTAGACTATGAAGATACAAGATTGAAGACTTCGTCCCGTGTCCGGAAGGGACTTTCCTTGGCGTGGAAGGCAAGCTTGGCGATACGGATATGCAGATCTCCTACCATTGTAACCGACTTTGTGTAACCCTAACCCTCTCCGGTGTCTATATAAACCGGAGGGTTTTAGTCCGTAGGACAACATACACAACAACAATCATACCATAGGCTAGCTTCTAGGGTTTAGCCTCTCCGATCTTGTGGTAGATCTACTCTTGTACTACCCATATCATCAATATTAATCAAGCAGGACGTAGGGTTTTACCTCCATCGAGAGGGACCGAACCTGGGTAAAACTTCGTGTCCCTTGCCTCCTGTTACCATCCGGCCTAGACGCACAGTTCGGGACCCCCTACCCGAGATCCGCCGGTTTTGACACCGACATTGGTGCTTTCATTGAGAATTCCTCTGTGTCGTCGCCGTCAGGCTCGATGGCTCCTACGATCATCAATAGCGATGCAGTCCAGGGTGAGACCTTCCTCCCCGGACAGATCTTCGTCTTCGGCGGCTTCGCACTGCGGGCAAATTCACTTGGCCGTCTGGAGCAGATCGAAAGCTACGCCCTGGCCGTCAGGTCAGATTTGGAAGTTTAAACTACACGGCTGACATCCGTGGGGACTTGATCTTCGACGGATTCGAGCCACTGCCGAGCGCGCCGCCCGGTCATGACAAGCATGATCTAGCTCTGCCGCCGAACAGTGCCCTGGAGGCCGCACCTGCATCAGCTTCGACCCTTAATTCGGAGCCAACTGCGCCGATCGAGGATGGGCGGTTGGACGCCACCTCGGGGGCTGCGATCCCAACGGCGATTGAGCCGAACACCAGCCCCGTACTATGCGGAACTCGTGACTCCAAGGAGCCGGACTCCTCTTCGGAGTCTGAACCCTCCGCGCCCCTCCCGATCGAATCTGATTGGGCGCCGATCATGGAGTTTACTGTCGCGGACATCTTTCAGCACTCGCTTTTCAACGATATTCTGAAGACACTGAAGTCTCTCTCTTTATCAGGAGAGCCCTGGCCGGACTACGGTCAGCAAGGTTGGGGTACGGACGATGAAGAAATTCAAAGCCCACCCACTACCCACTTTGTAGCCACTGTCGACGACTTAACCGACATGCTCAACTTCGACTCCGAAGACATCGACGGTATGGACGCCAATGAAGGAGATGATGAAGAACCAGCGCCTACTAGGCCCTAGAAAGCCACCTCGTCATATGACATATACATGGTGGACACCCCAAAAGAAGGAGATGGCGATGGAACAGCGGAGGATGACCCCTCCAAGAAACAGCCTAAGGGCCGGCGTCAGCGGCGCCGCTCAAAATCCCGCCAAAACAAATACGGTGATTCCAGCACGGGAGATAATAACAATCTGGAAAGTGCCGAAGAAAATCCCCTCCAGCAAGATTTAGCACAGGAGGATGGAGAAACCAGCCCTCATGAGAGAGCGGTAGACAGAGAGGTCGAGGACGATAATTATATGCCTCCCTCTGAAGACAAGGCAAGCCTCTACGATGACGAATTCGTCGTGCCAGAGGATCCCATCGAGCAAGAGCGTTTTCAACGCAGGCTTATGGCCACGACAAGAAGCCTCAAGAAAAAACAGCAACATCTTATAGCTGATCAAGATTTGCTAGTGGACAGATGGACTGAAGTCCTTGCGGCCGAAGAGCATAAACTCGAACGCCCCTCCAAGAGCTAGCCAAAGCGCAGGTTGCTACCCTGATTAGAGGAGGAAGCACTTGATGCGGCCGACCGGCCACCCCGTGGCCGCGACAGAGAGGTCTCTCGGCCCTCCACTCAAGCCGCACCCCGTACCAAGGCACGGGAATATGCGCCGGACTTACGAGATATGCTGGAGGACAAGGCTAGGCAAACAAGATCGATCTACGGATCACGGGGGCTCCCCACGGTGCGAGACAGTAACCGTCACGCCGGCCACAAATTCGGCAGGGCCGAACACAGTAGACAAAGCTCATTGGAGCTACGTCATGATATAGCCCAGTACAGAGGTGCTGCACACCCACTATGCTTCACAGACGAAATAATGGATCATCAAATCCCTGAGGGTTTCAAACCCGTAAACATCGAATCATATGATGGCACAACAGATCATGTGGTATGGATCGAGGATTATCTCCTTCATATCCACATGGCACGCGGCGATGATTTCCATGCCATCAAATACCTCCCACTCAAGCTTAAAGGACCAGCTCGGCATTGGCTTAACAGCTTGCCAACATGATCAATCAGTTGTTGGGAGGACCTGGAAGCCGCATGCCTCAACAATTTCCAGGGCACTTATGTGCGACCCCCAGACGCCGATGACCTAAGTCACGTAATTCAGCAGCCAGAGGAATCGGCCAGGCAATTCTGGACACGGTTCCTAATAAAGAAAAATCAAATAGTCGACTATCCGGACGCTGAGGCCCTAGCAGCCTTCAAGCACAATATCCGTGACGAGTGGCTATCCCGGCACCTTGGACAGGAAAAGCTGAAATCTATGGCAGCACTCACGACACTCATGACCCGCTTTTGCGCGGGAGAAGACAGCTGGCTTGCTCGTAGCAACAATATGACCAAGAACCCTGGTAGTTCGGACACCAGGGATAGTAGTGGCAGGTCGCGTCGCAACAAGCAGAAGCGCCGCATTAACAGCGACAGTGCTGAGGATACGGCAGTTAATGCCGGATTCAGAGGCTCTAAATCCATTCAGCAGAAAAAGCCATTCAAAAGGAATCCTAGGGGCCCGTCCAGTTTGGACCGAATACTCGACCGCTTGTGTCAGATACATGGCACCCCCAAAAAGCCGGCCAATCACACCAACAGGGATTGTTGGGTGTTCAAGCAGGCAGGCAAGTTAAACGCCAAAAATGAAGACAAGGGGCTGCATAACGATGACGACGAGGAGCCCCGGCCGCTGAACAACAGTGGACAGAAGGGTTTTCCCCCACAAGTGCGGACGGTGAACATGATATACGCAACCCACGTCCCCAAAAGGGAGCGGAAGCGCGCGTTAAGGGACATATATGTGGTAGAGCAAGTCGCCCCAAAGTTCAACCCATGGCCGTCCTGCCCGATCACCTTTGATCGAAGGGACCATCCCACTAGCATCCGTCATGGCGGATTCTCGGCATTGGTTCTAGACCCAATTATTGACGGATTTCATCTCACTAGAGTCCTTATGGACGGCGACAGCAGCCTGAACCTGCTTTACCAGGTTAAAGTGCGGAAAATGGGCATAGATCCCTCAAGGATTAAGCCCACCAAAACGACCTTTAAAGGTGTAATACCAGGTGTAGAGGCCAACTGTACAGGCTCAGTCACACTTGAAGTGGTCTTTGGATCTCCGGATAATTTCCGAAGCGAGGAGTTAATCTTCGACATAGTCCCGTTCCGCAGTGGTTATCACGCACTGCTCAGGGGAACCACATTCGCCAAGTTTAATGCGGTACCGCACTACGCATACCTTAAGCTCAAGATGCCAGGCCCTCGTGGAGTAATTATGGTCAATGGAAACACCGAACGCTCCCTCCGAACGGAGGAGCACACGACGGCCCTTGCAGCGGAAGTATAAAGCAGCCTCTGCAGACAATTCTCCAGTCTGGCCACTAAACGACCGGACACCGTCAATTGCGCCCGGAGTAACCTACAACAAGACCGCCTGGCACGATCCGAGCAGGTGTAGCAATGCGGCCCCAACCCCAACCCTCGCAAGAAGGCGACGCTAGTACTTCGTGTACATAACTACGCTCTAGAGATACCATGGGTACAAGGGGAGGGGCACCATCATGGCACGCCCGAAACACGACTTAAACTGTACCAGGGGCTGCCGATTTTTTAATTTTCTCTTACTTTCAGGACTCCATCCTTCGGAAGGCCTGTTCGGCAGTTCAATTGCCGCACAAAAGATGCAAGAACCAGGGAAGCAGACAAGCCACGCCGCATTACGGAACTCCCAGGTGGTCTCTATCATGAGCAGTATACCTGTTCCGCATACTATTCTGCAGCTTGCCCCTGGAATGGACATGTTAACTAGTCCAACCTTTCACTTATCGCATTATTTGTATCGTTCTGCTTTAATCGCAGCCCTTTTTAATAAACAATGCATAGCTTTCGTCTATTTTTGCATTACCTTTTTTCTTTATATATGTTCCTTAATGACATGTTGCACCCGTACACGTTGGTATGGCCAAAATACGCCAGGGGCTTTAGTACCCCTCAATATGGTGTGAGAAGTCCGAACACTTTAACAAGTACGGCACCCCAAACTTATAGCATTATATGCATCGGCTCCGAATCATGTCTTGGGTTAATAGTTGGGTTTACCCGGCTCCTATGTTTTGGTGTCTTACGTTCCGCTATATCGGCTAAGGTAGCACTAGGAGAACCACTGCGATTGTGCCCCAGTTGAGCTGGGTCAAGCACCTCAGTGGAGAAAGTTAAACTGACTGTCATGATGAAGCGAGAGCTGGTCACTGTTCGAGAGGTTTTTCGAGTCCCTGAAGACTTATACCGCTTAGGGCGAGGAGCCGGCTCTGTCCGGCCAAGGCGTGGATAGCGCCCCGAACTCGATCTTCCGAATACCAGGGGCTTCGCCGAAATTTAAAATTATGGAATTCTATGGCTAAGTGAGAGTGTTCACGCATCCGATTGCCTTGTTCGTTGGGCTGAGCGCCTCCCTCGAAGGACCCAAACATGGGAAAAAGAGTGCTCAGGTTTATCCGCGAACACCCCAGCACTAGTGGCACGGGGGCAGAAGCCGACGACTCGCCATCTCTCAGAATTGATAAACAGCCGCACATAAGGTAATATTTTAAATTCCAAAAGCATTGCTTAGTGCATATGAACAAGTTTTCAGCGCACAAGACAAAACGAGCAAGTTTCACTCGAAAATTACATCCCTAGAACTTTCATCCGCCACAAGGCAGGCACCCTTCAGAACATCCTTATAATAATTCTCGGGCTTGCGATGCTCTTTCCCCGGCGGTGGCCCGTCCTTCACAAGCTTATCAGCATCCAGCTTGCCCCAGTGCACCTTAGCACGGGCAAGGGCCCTACGGGCACCTTCAATACAGACAGAGCGCTTGATGACTTTGAGCCTTGGACGGTCCTCCACCAGCTGCCGCACCAGCCCGAAATAGCTCCCAGGCAGAGCCCCTCCAGGCCACAGCCGAACAATGAGGCCCTTCATGGCCTGTTCGGCAGCCTTGTGGAGCTCGACCAGTTGCTTCAGCTGGTCACTCAGGGGCACGGGGTGTCCGGCCTCAGCATACTGAGACCAGAACACCTTCTCTGTCGAGCTGCCCTACTCGGCTCGATAGAATGCGGCGGCATCAGACACACTCCGGGGAAGATCTGCGAACGCTCCTAGAGAGCTCCGGATTCGGGTAAGTAAGAAGTAACTCACGTTTATGTGTTTGCTTTCCATAAAGAATGCCTTACCCGCCGCTATCTTCTTCACCTCATCCAACTCCTGGAGGGTCTTCTGGGATTCGGCCTTGGCAGACTTGGCATTTTCAATAGCCACCGCGAGCTCGGACGCTCGCGTCTTTGAGTCAAGCTCCAAACTCTCATGTTTTTCCATGAGAGCCTGGAGCTCTTGTCGTACCTTGCCAACCTCGGTCTCATACTTCTCCCGCTCGGTGCGCTCCGAGGCCGCCCTCTTCTTGGCCTCAACCAGCGCTTGCTTAAGGGTCGCCACCTCAGACGTGGCCCCTATAATAGCCACGATAATCCTGTCATTCTTTGCAATTGCACCTTTTTATATATATTTAAAAACAAGGTCTTTCTTACCTTCATTGTCCTCGAGCTGCTTCTTGGCACGCCCGAGCTGTTGCTCGGACCGCTCGAGGTTCTGCTTTAGCGTGTCCACTTCCGCAGTCAGTGCGGCGGACGCAAGCAGAGAAGCCTACATACACATATGGACTCATTTTTGTTAGAATCCTGCGAATTTTATTTGATCCTCTATTCGGCTTTTCTTCCCGAACGCCAAACAGAGCATCAGGGGCAACTGTCTATGCGGTAATATTATTTACACATTGTTTACTTACCTCAAAGCCTGTTAAAAGGCTAGTACAAGCTTGAGTCAGTCCGCTCTTGGCGGACTGAACCTTCTGGACCACCGCACTCATAATGGTGCGGTGCCCCTCGTCGATGGAGGCGCCTTGGAGTGCCTCCAACAGATTGTCCGGCGCCTCCGGTTGGACGCGGGTCACCGGCATAGTGGGCTCGCTCCCCTTGGAAGGAGGTCCCCCGCTGGACTCTGGAACCTTTGAAAGTTCCGGAGTGGTGTCCGGCCTAGAGCCGGAGTTGGAGCCCTGGGGGGTTTCATCCCCTTTATTCCTGGAGTCCAGGAGGTCGCCTTGCGGCGCCTCCAGGACCACCTCCTCCCGGCTTGGAACCTATTGGGACAACACTTCGGTGTCGTCCGTAGGGCGGGGGGAGGAAGCCGTCGGAAGCGAGTTCACATCCGGCGAGTCCAGTGAGCCGCTCGACGACGCGTCGAGCCGGTCTTTGGGTGGGCTGCATAAACATATTCGACACAAGGGAAAGCTGTGCAATAAACGAATACTATGAATTGCTCTGGTATCCGGATACTTATGATTTTGCCAAGGGCTTGGCCCTGGGAAGCCACTCCTCTCCGCCGTCGTCGGCGTCGGTGGAGTAGTCCAGAGGAAGGGTTTTCCCCTTCTTGGACCCTCTGGCCTCCCCAGAGAGGGCGGCCTTCCTTTTCTTCTCTCCTCCCGCTGGAGGGGGAGAGGTCTCTTCTTCTTCCTCCTCGTCTTCACGGGAGGAATGCGCCTCGGAACCGTTGGATGATGGATCCGACACCTCCTGGCGCCGGGAAATCTTTCAAGTCCCCGTGGCCTTTTTCGTGGCCTTCTTCTCCGGCACCACATAGGGTGCCGGAACCAGCAGCTTCGCCAAGCGAGCGTCCGCTGGGCCTTCGGGCAAAGGAGCCGGACAGTTGATCTGTCCGAACGTCACCTGCCAATCCTGTCAAAGGTAAGGGAGCTTAGATCCTGCATGGAGTCAAACTATGAAAAACTGATACCCTGTAAAAGGAAAAAACAGCTTACCGCGAGAGCATGACGCTGCGCACTGAATCCGCGATCCTCGGTAGCGGATGCGGGAGCCTCGGCGCCCTTGGAAAGAACCTTCCAGGCATCTTCTTACGTCGTGTCGAAGAGCCTGCTCAGAGTTTGGTGCCGTGCCGGGTCGAACTCCCATAGGTTGAAAGCCCGTTGTTGACACGGGAGGATCAAGCGGATCAGCATAACCTGGACTACGTTGACAAGTTTGAGCTTCTTGTCCACCAGGGTTTCGACGCATGTTTGGAGTCCGGTAAGCTCTCCTTTTTTACCCCACGACTGGCCCGTCTTCTTCCAGGAGGTGAGCCGTGTAGGGGGTCCGGATCGAAACTCGGGGGGTGCGACCCATTCGGCGTCGCGCGGCTCGGTGATGTAAAACCACCCCGATTGCCACCCCTTCAGGGTCTCCACAAAGGAGCCCTCGAGCCATATGACGTTGGCCATCTTGCCCACCATGGCGCCTCCGCACTCCGTCTGGTTGCCGTGTACCACCTTCGGCTTGACATTGAAAGTCTTGAGCCATAGGCCGAAATGGGGGCGGATGCGGAGGAAAGCCTCGCACACGACGATAAACGCCGAGATGTTGAGGACAAAGTTCGGGGCCAGATCGTGGAAATCCAGGCCGTAGTAGAACATGAGCCCCCGGACAAATGGGTGGAGAGGGAAGCCTAGTCCGCGGAGGAAATGGGGGAGGAACACCACCCTCTCATGGGGCCTAGGGGTGGGGATGAGCTGCCCCTTTTCGGGAAGCCGGTACACGATGTCGTTTGACAGGTATCCGGCCTTCCTCAGCTTTTTGATGTGTCCCTCCGTGACGGAGGAGAACATCCACTTGCCTCCCACTCCGCACATGGCTAGAGAAGGTTGAGATGGGGAGTGCGGACATGGGCGTTGGAGCTCGAGTGCGCAAGAATGGATAAGCGAAGGAGGAAGAAGGCGTAGGAGAAAAGGTGGATCCTTACCCCCTTATATGGGTGGACGCAACTACCTGTCCCCACCATCCTGGTAAAACTCGCTTAGCTCCAAGCGCCGTAATCAATGGCGCGGTTGGGTTACCCACGCCCGTATTGATGAGAATCCCGGAATAAGGGGACACGATCTCTGCTTTAACAAGACATGCCAAGGAAACCGCCTCGCATGACGCGCTGAGGTAGGATAATGAAACGACTCGGATAAAGGCTTGGCCGTGGTGTGTCATGCTACGGAATACGTCAGCAGATTAGATTGGTGTAAATATTATTCTCTCCATGGCAATATGTGGAAACTTATTTTGCAGAGCCGGACACTATCTTTGTGTTCAAAATCTTCTATGAAGTACTTGGAGGAGGAACCCGCCTTGCAATGCCGAAGACAATCTACGCGCCGGACTCGTCGTCATTGAAGCCTGGTTCAGGGGCTACTGAGGGAGTCCTGGATTAGGGGGTGTCCGGATGGACGGACTATACCTTCAGCCGGACTCCTGGACTATGAAGATACAAGATTGAAGACTCCGTCCCGTGTCCGGAAGGGACTTTCCTTGGCGTGGAAGGCAAGCTTGGCGATACGGATATGCAGATCTCCTACCATTGTAACCGACTTTGTGTAACCCTAACCCTCTCTGGTGTCTATATAAACCGGAGGGTTTTAGTCCGTAGGACAACATACACAACAACAATCATACCATAGGCTAGCTTCTAGGGTTTAGCCTCTTCGATCTCGTGGTAGATCTACTCTTGTACTACCCATATCATCAATATTAATCAAGCAGGACGTAGGGTTTTACCTCCATCGAGAGGGCCCGAACCTGGGTAAACTTCATGTCCCTTGCCTCCTGTTACCATCCGGCCTAGACGCACAGTTCGGGACCCCCTACCCGAGATCCGCCGGTTTTGACACCGACAGATGGCCTTCTGTAGGGAGACGGGAGCGGATCCATAGTGGTGTATTGAATGGTGAATATGTGGACCCGTGTGCGCCACCTCAAAAGAGTTGCTTGCAGTCGTAGTTTAGGTTAGCCACTGAGTCAAAGCTGGCTTGCTGCAGTTAAACTCCACTCCCCCCTTTATTGATACCGACGCATATGTAGATAGTTCTAATGTAAGTCTTGCTGAGTACTTTTGTACTCACATTTGCTTAATTTATGTTTTGCAGAGAGACTTCAGTCTCGCTAGTAGTTTCGCATGGACTTTGATGTTTAGCTTGATACCTCAGCTACGATCTTGTGCCCTCGGCAAGATCTGGTAGATAGTCAGGCTTCTTAGCCTTTTCATTTGTAGATGTCTGTACTCAGACATGTTAAGCTTCCGCATGTGCTTCGATTTGTATGCTATGATTGTTGGGTCATGAGACCCATGTTTGTAATATCTCGCTCCTCGGAGCCTAATGATTAAATATTTGAGTCGTAGAGTTATGTTGTGATGCCATGTTGTATTTACACATATCGAGCATATTTGTGTGTATGATTGAAATGCTTGGTATGTGTGGGATCCAACAATCTAGTTGTTTATCCTTGGCAGCCTCTCTTATGGGGAAATGTAGTCTAGTGCTTCCATGAGCCATAGTAGTCCGTTATAGCCCAGTTCACCGGAGTCCTGCTAGCCCAGCACTACTTCTCAGGACACTTGACGGTCCGGCATGTGTTTCACTTCATTCCTATGTCTGTCCCTTCGGGGAAATGTCACACGGTGACATCTGGAGTCCTGTTAGCCCAGTGCTACAGCCCAGATTCACACGCTACTGACCGACATTCTCGATGTGATTCATGTATGCCTGTCCCCATAGGTTGGTGCCGCTTTGAGTTCATGACTAGCCATGTCGGCCCGGGTTCTCTGTCATATGGATGCTAGCGACACTATCATATACGTGAGCCAAAAGGCGCAAACGGTCTTGGACCATGGTAAGGCGACACCCGTGGGAATACCGTGCGTGAGGCCGCAAAGTGATATGAGGTGTTACCGGCTAGATTGATGTGACTTGGAATCGGGGTCCTAACAGCTGGGGTCCTGCGAAGATTGTGGCATATCCTGAGGTGGTGGGTTTCCTGAGACCTGACCGTCCTCAGGAGCTTCTGTGATGTTACCCTGTTGAGCTTGGTCTTCCACCGCTGATGGCTTTGCCGCGCCTTCCTGACCCCGCGCTGCATCAGCTCTGGCTTGGCGCGGCACACCCTTGTCTTGGCGCTCCTCCCGAACTGCCACCAACGCCGCGCTGGTGGAGTATGGGGCGGCGGTAAGGTCGAGCACCAGAGGCTCGAGAGGCCGCGGTGCCACCATCACTGGGGGGCTGGTGAGGTATTTCTTGAGGTCTTGGAAGGCCCGGTCGGCCTCCGGGGTCCACTCAAACGGGCCCTTCTTCTTCTTGAGCTTAAAGAAGGGTAAGGCGCACTCGCCTAGCTTGGAGATAAAACACCCTAACGCGGTCACCCGCCCTGCTAGCTTTTGCATTTCCTTGAGGGTCTGCGGTGGGCTCATGTCTTCGATGGCGTTGATCTTCTCCGGGTTCGCCTCGATCCCTCTATGGGATACGAGGAACCCCGGTAGCTTGCCGGAGGGGACGCCAAACACGCACTTCTCTGGGTTAAGCCTCAAGTTCACTTGGCGCAAGCTCTCGAAGATCTACTCCAGGTCTTGAATCAACGTCCTCGCCTTGCGAGATTTGACTACTATGTCATCAACATAGGCCTCTGTGTTTCTGCCGAGCTGTCGCCCCAAGGCGATTTGCATCAACCGTTGAAAGGTTGCCCCCGCATTGCGCAGCCGGAAGGGCATGCAGTTGTAGCAGTACACCCCGCATGGTTTCAGGAAGGCTGTCTTCTCCACATCCTCCACCGCCATCTTGATTTGGTGGTATTCTGAGAATGCATCCAGGAAACATAGCAAGTCGCACTCGGCGGTGGAGTCGATGATTTGGTCGATGCGTGGAAACGGGAACGGATCCTGGGGGCACGCTTTGTTAAGGTTGCTGAAGTCGATGCACATCCGTTCCTTCCCGCCTTTCTTTGGTACTACGATGGGGTTCGCCAGCCATTTGGGGTATCGAACTCCTCGGATGGTACCTGCCGCTCTAGCTTGCGTGTCTCTTGGACGATGAAGGCCTGCTTCTCAGTGGACTGTCGTCTTGCTCGCTGCTTCACGGGGTGTACGTTGGGGCACACCCTTAGATGATGCTGGATTACCTCTCTCGGGACCCCTACCAACTGATTGGGATCCCACGCGAATATCTCCTTGTTCGCGCGCAAAAACCTCACCGAAGCTTCTTCTTGTCCCGGGTCAAGGCCGGTTCCTATGGTGAAGGTGGCTCTTGAAGACCCGTCCTCGTCGACCGGCACCTGCTTGGTCTCCGCCTTGTCTTGAGTGAATAGCTGCTTCTTCTTGGTGGGCACAGTTTCCTTGGCCTCGGCTGTACCAACGCCGGCTGGCTGTGCTACTGCCGCGGTCTTGAAGGCGAGCCTGAGTGCTGCCACGGCCTCCTTAGTGTCCCCCTTGATGGTGAGGACGCCCTTGCTCCCTGGCATCTTCATGAGGTTGTAGGCCAGGTGAGTCGCCGCCATGAACTAAGCGAGAGCCAGGTACCCGAGGATGGCATTGTACGGGAGATCGATGCGGGCGAAGTCAAAGTCCACCAGCTCGGTGCGATAGTTGTCTCGCGTACCAAAGGTGACAGGGAGGCGGATCTTCCCCAGAGAGTGGGCAGCTCCACCACCCACTCCTGTGAAGGGCTTGCTGAGGCCGAGCCGTTTGAGCGGCACATGAAGAAGGTTGAAGGCTTCTACGGAGGGCAAGTTGAGGCCGGCGCCGCCGTCGATGAGGGTCTTGGTGACGGCCACATTGCAGATGGTGGGCATGCAGAGCATCGGGAGCATCCCAGAGCCGGCGGTGGAGCCGGGGTGGTCTTCCGAGCTGAAGGTGAGGTCGGCCTCTGGTGCAGCCCAACCCGGCGGAGCCCCTGGGCGCTTGAAGGCTGCCCCAATCTGACGGAAGAAAGGTTTGACATGGCGATCTGAAGGCAGTGCTTGGGAGCCACCCAGCAGTGCCGCGACTGCGTGGTGCACCGGCACCGCGTAGCGCGTGGTGAAGAGGTTGCGGAGTTCCCCCAGGATGCCACTGTGGATCCCGGGAGGTTGAGCAGCCAGGCGCGCGGCTCGTCGGCGAGGGCCATGGGAAACCAGTTGGCCATGATTTTGTTGTTGCCTCCGACCTCGAGGACGGCCTCCTCGTACGCAACAGGAACAGCGCTGGGTCTGCCGCGCCGTCATAACACGATGGCATCTCCGGCCTGAACTTGGCCGGCCACTGCAGTCGCTGCAGAGCGGGGGCCAGGGCTCGGTACCCAGACTCCCTGCTACTGGTGTTGGCCGCAGAGGTTGGTGGCGGGGCACCTGCCATGGGAGCGTAGTGCGGCGGTACGGGGCGCTGGTTGGTGGAGAGAAGCCCCGGCGCACCCGTACCTGGTGCGCCAAATGTCGAATGCGGGTGACGGTGTCCTGGACTAGGAGGTACTCACCACGTCGTCTCCCGATCTATTAGATTGGGCCGAGGACCCCTGTGGCCGTATACTCATGGGCCAGTTCGGATGGCTACCGCATACAAGGAAGATTCCACAAGACTTGGTGATCAAGACAAGGACTTCTCCCCACCGGCGTATTCGGCTAGGACTCTTGTTATCCTAGGCCTCCGGTGCATTATATAAACCGAGGCCAGGCTAGTCAATAAAGAGACAATACATACAACAATCATACCATAGGCTAGCTTCTAGGGTTTAGCCTCCTTGATCTCGTGGTAGATCTACTCTTGTACTACCCATATCATCAATATTAATCAAGCAGGACGTAGGGTTTTACCTCCATCAAGAGGGCCTGAACCTGGGTAAAACATCGTGTCCCCTGCCTCCCGTTACCATCCACCTTAGACGCACAGTTCGGGACCCCCTACCCAAGATCCGCCGGTTTTGACACCGACATTGGTGCTTTCATTGACAGTTCCGCTGTGTGATCGACAAAAGGATCGATGGCTCGCCTGCAGATCAACTACGACTTTGGCATCTTCGCCACCAGCTCGACTGGTCACCTTGGTTTGACCAAGAATTAAGCCCCGTGTTCGGATCACCATGTTCGTACGAGGGCCTTCATCAAACATCAGCTCCGATCTCTATCAAGATCACGGAGGAATCATCTATGGAGCTCGGGGGCTCAACATCAACATTGCCCTCAAGCGACCGTGCTGTTTTTCTGTACAGCAAACTCGTATCTGCCGCCACCACCTCCTGGAGTATCGCTTTGACGATCGCTTTGGTGGAATTGTGCGGAATTGTGTCTAACACAACCCTGGATAATTTCGTCGAGTTCCGATGGAGGAATCTTTGGCAATCCACGGTATACCGGAGCCCTGTCAAATCTGGACGGGAATTTGGATGAGTTTAGGGCGTGGTGTCTAGCTTCTAGCTCGGACGTCCTTTGGAAGATCCAACCATTGATCGGCTGCGAAATTCGTGTATCTACCACCTCTCAAAATTTCAGCTCGATCCGACCGTCCAAAGTCCGGGAACCTTCCGATTAGTGCATCACTTTTCGGATCTGTTTTCTGCGCGAAAACGAGTCCGACCCGAGTTCATTTTTTTTTGAACAGGATTTCGGACATCTCTTTTGATTTGTTGCCGAAAACATCCCACTAAATTTAAGATCTTTTGAACATGATCTTCAACATCATGCTGGTGTCAAACCAGTCCGGCAATATTACTCCATGGCTGCCGACCTGCGCTAGACACGGCGTCACTTTGTTGAGCCGAGCTCAACCTCTTCGGATCATCATCTCGGCAAGCCGAACAAGAGTCCGGCATCGCGAAGGATATATCATCACCAACGTCGCCGCCCCACGGATTACACGGAGCGGGCATACTGGCATCGCCGCGCGATCGCTTCATCAAGCCGGCATCGACCACGTCATGACCTGCATCGACAGGGCCGCACTATTGCTTCTTCAAGCTGGTGTCCATCATGCCGACGTACTTCGACTCATCGGCTGACATCAAGGCTTCGACATCTCGGCTGGACCGGGGGCTTCGCCATCTCTTCATCAACCTACTCCGGACACTTCGGCGTCACTAGCCGACCGACTCCGTCACGTTAGCTGGGCCGAGGGCTTTGCCTCGGTGAGTCAACCTTTACCAGCATTGCCATGCCGTCGTTTTATCGCCCATCAGGCAATGGGTGTGCGGAGCGGGTCCCAATTTTAGGAATCACCTTCCTTCGGATTGCTACAACAAATAAACCGGGTGCTATTAATCCTAGTATTTTTTGCTTGATTTTTCCCAAGGAATTATTACTCTGGTTTGTCCGTCATATGTACACAGGTCTATCAAATGGTGGATGCATTAAACGACACTCACATGGTGGTTCGGTCAGTTTCCGTACATAGTCCGGCGAATGCCGCACTCGGAGCTCGGACCGACCTGCGAATTCAGGCTTTGCCACGCCTTTACCGCATCACGCCGACGCCCTGCATCGACTTGACTTTGGCGCCAGGCCATATTTCTTTTATTACTCACTTTGCATAAATTATTTATTATGCAACGATTTTTTTAATTATCATTATTACTATTATCTCCGGTTTGCACTATTTTTTGTGCACAGGAAAATGATTCGGGGACTTCGGCGTCACTCTGCCGGCGTGTCAAGCTCTCCGCTCCGCCACCTCGGGACTGGCTTGAGGGATGAAACCTTGCCCCGCATCAAGCTCGGACCGCGTCATCAATACCGAACACATTAACCAGCTAAGTCGCTTTCATGCTGAAAGCTTTAATTTCTAACTTGCGTTCGGTTCGACCAAGCATTATACTTTTTTGGAAAAAAGTTGCTTCTAAAAAATTTCCTTGTCCAAACTTTGTTTGTGACGCATAAATTGAAATACCCCGTTTACTTGGGGGCTTCCTTTACGAAGCTTTTCCTATTGCATATGATTATACTTGTACGGCTTCGTTCCTTGTTCGTGTATTACGCCACAATATGCACCACATTGACTTAAGCGATTTGCAAGCTGGGTTGCCTCGCTCCTGTGTTTACCCCTACGTTCCCGATTGTTCGGCTAGGGAGTAAAGGGAGCACCTCTGCGATTGTCACGATCGGGTCACCCGAGCCAGACCTCAGACTGGGTGAAGACAAAAGCTAGCGCTCTTATAGTTATTCAATGATGGTCGGCACACAACGGAACTCATGAGTACAAAAAAATCTATTGCACAAGTCTCATAATAACAATGAGCACCGAAGAAAGGTATCGGTGGGGGTACTATTTTCTTCAAAGATGCTTCTTACTCTTCGCAATAATATAGCATAAGTTCCCTGAGCGCGCTTTGTCTGCTACAGCCTTATGGCCTGATTACCTGGTTATTGGAAACACTGTCGATATTCTCGACCGATGGAGTACATAACACTTTTCGGTCCTTAACCGAAGAGGGAGAAGCCGACGGTCGGTTAAGACGCGTTTAAAGTTCGGTTGAACATAGATATGATATAAGTACTTCGGTACATGCAATCATTCTTCTACCCAAGTCACTTGGGGGCTCTTAAGTTTATTTGAGCCGTTTTATAATAAGTGTTCTTCTTCTCAGTCGTTGCAAAGTTCTATTATTATTATTATTTATCACTCCTTTTTTCGACGCGAGTGTGCGGTCACTAGCCGGGGAGCCTAATTTGTCTCTCAAAGCCGCTAGAGTTTAGTTTGCTAAACTGGCCTAATGAGAAGTACTCCGCCCTCGGGATAGGAGGTTGAAGCCGTAGGCTGACCCGCTCGAAGTCTTGAGATAGGATGTGTCATGTTAAAGGACGACAGAAGCACTTCTTTTTTCTAAGACCAATTTTCGGATTGGCACCGAACACTTGATCTTGTTCGGATGTCATGTTTTTACTGACGTTTCTTGGTTTTCCAAGCTTTTTGGCACTTTTAAACTATTTGTGCTTTTCCAACATTAGTCTCGCAGTGCAACGTCGGACAGCTTTAGGGATTCGGTAAAAACATTCTCAGATATTGCTATATATGCATCGGTTTCGAATTGTGTCTTCGGTCAATAGTTGGGTTGCCCGGCTCCTGCACTTGCTTCCTACGTTCCGTTTTGTTCGGCTAGGCGTGCAAAGGGAGAACCATTGCGATTGTGCTTCTAGCTCACATGGTTAAGCACCTTAGTGGAGAAAGCCAAAAACTGACTGTCACAATAAGCGTAAACTGGTCAGCGATCCGATGACTATGATGGGCCATTCATAACATTGGCCGAAGTGTTTACGGCTTGACCTCGACTGTCGCCGAACACTACCGGGGGCTATTAACTGGCCTCCCAAACTACATCCTTGATATTTTGCTCTTACATTCGAGCTGAGGTTTCATGATCATGCTTAGCATGAAAACCCAAAGAAACGAACCGATAGCGGGACTATTTTCTTTGGAATACATTTCTTCTGTTAAACAGTAATATAACATATCTCTCTGCGTACCTTTGTTTATAAAACCGTGTGGCCAGATTGCCTTGTTTGTCGTAAATCTTTGCCCTCATAAAGGCTTTATAAAGTAGGACAAACACTCCTCGGCTACTGGCCAAGGAGGTGGAAGCTGATGGTCGGTCAACAAAGTTTTGTACAATGCGGATCCGAGCATTAATGACGTAAAGTACTTGGATACATAGAGTCATTACCCATAATTTGTGATTTTACTATGGATATTGATCCTTAATTCGGCCACCCGTGCCCGCATTAAGGCTCGGGGGCTACTGGGCTTCGGGCTTATTATTTACAAATATTAAAGGGGCACATCGATCCCCTGATCTGGTGTTGCCACCCGACCAGTGTCTTGGGGGCTACTGCATTGCTTGTCCAATGCAGAAAATTTTATGTGCAATATAGTTTCCGAGGAGATTTTTATCCTTAGGTTGGTCGGCTGCACCCAACCTGAGTCTTGAGGACTGAGCACGCCGTTTTTGTGTCCCGAAGTATTCTGCCGAGCTAGGACTTGATCCTCAGGACGATTTTGCAAATCAACCTGAGTCTCAGCGGCTACTGGGATCAGCGGTATTATGTCATCCTTCATGTGCATCTCGGGTTTTAGACCGATACACACCTTGAGGGCTACTGGCTATATATCTCGGCAGAGAATAAATTGCACCAAAAAATATTGACAAAAAATCGGCCCATAGTCGGGGTGGTGCACCACCTCGGAAGCAGTCTGGCATAAAGCTCGGGCGCTAGTGGCTGGCTCCATAGAGGGCATTTCCAGCATTAAGCTCGGCTAAACTCCTTCAACTTTTTTGAACCAAGGTGATATGACACCTCGGATATAGTCCGGCATTGGAGCCTGGACACAGTCCGGCGTTGGAGCTCGACGTTGGAGCTCGGATATACAGTCCGGCGTTGGAGCTCGGATACATAGTCTGGCATTGGAGCTCGGATACATTCCGGCGCTAGCGCTGGGAAGCGGTCCGGCGTTGGTGCTCGGCTGCAAAAGATACCTTGAATGCAGTCCGGCGTTGGAGCTCGGACGCAAGAGGACCCTGCCTCCCGGGAACAACTTCAAACCCGAGGTGTGGCATAAAAATAAACAAGGCATTGATAAAGGCTGTAAACTTAAAGGGGCTCCTCGGATACCCGACGTTTAAACTCGTCAAATGCATTTCGGCAATCCTCAAGATCGAAGATAAAGAAGATTTGTTGAACCAGTTTTCAAGACTGGCAACCGAAGATGAAGAACAGTTCGGAAGAATCGAGGAGCGTCCCTAACTTGAAGACCGGTTCAGTGGGCTATTGACAGTGTCCTGGAATAGGGGGTACTCACCACGTCGTCTCTCGATCTATTAGATTGGGCCGAGGACCCCCGTGGCCGTATACTCATGGGCCAGTTCGAACGGTTACTGCATACAAGGAAGATTCAACAAGACTTGGTGATCAAGACAAGGACTTCTCCCCACCGGCGTATTCAGCTAGGACTCTTGTTATCCTAGGCCTCCGGTGCATTATATAAACCGAGGCCAGGCTAGTCGATAGAGAGACAATACATACAACAATCATACCATAGGCTAGCTTCTAGGGTTTAGCCTCCTTGATCTCGTGGTAGATCTACTCTTGTACTACCCATATCATCAATATTAATCAAGCAGGACGTAGGGTTTTACCTCCATCAAGAGGGCCTGAACCTGGGTAAAACATCGTGTCCCCTGCCTCGAGTTACCATCCACCTTAGACGCACAGTTCGGGACCCCCTACCCGAGATCCGCCGGTTTTGACACCGACAGTGGGGTTCCGGCAAACCCTCAAGGTTCGAACATTGTGGTGCGCGCGAAGTCTTTCCTTCCTACCAATCTATGCCCCAGCTCGCTAAGATCTCGCGGACGAACTCGACGAACTCGCAACACAGAAAGACACGAGGTTTATATCGGTTCGGTCCCCCGTTGTGGTGTAATACCCTACGCCAGTGTGGTGGGGGTGGATTGCCTCTAGGGCTGATGATGAATAGTACAAGGGCAGAACAACCTCCTGAGGTTGGGGTGTTCTTGTGAGTAGGCTCTCGATCGCGTTGGATCGAGCTAAGGTGAGATGAGATCTCTCAGATCGTCCCCGATCCTCTCAGATCCTCCCCCTACTATGGTGGCTAGCTCTACTTATATAGGCCCTGGCCCTCTTCCCAAATATCGAGCGGGAAGGGAGCCAACAATGGCGGGCCAGTTTAAAGGGGGACAGCTAGTACAAGCTATCCTGACAAAAGTGGTCTTCGCCTGTGAAAAGCTCTGGTGGTGACGCCATCTTGGGCTCCACGATGACTTCCGTCTGGCCGTCCTCCTGGTCCTGGTCTCGATGCACCAATATAGCAACCTTTGCCTGATGCCTCGGTACTCTTCGCCTGCGCTGGCCTCCTTTGCACCAAAGAGGAAACAAGGATGATGCGCGCGCTGGCGCCCGCTTGGCGCCCGCCTGGTGTCATGCATCATGGCTCACGTCACGAGGGACTCATGAGGTTTGCCCCACCTTGATATCTCTGCTCCTTGTGAGCCTGCCCGGCTAGGCTACTCCAGAGGAGGCTTTGCATCGTCCGCCTCGCGAGGCTTGGACACTTGCGAGGGTCGTGGGTGCTTTGTTGGTGAAGATGGGCCGTATGGCGTGCTGTCTTGTCCATGCCGCGGGCCGCAGGCAGGCAAGTCTGGGGACCCCTTTTCCCAGGACGCCGACAGCTGTTTTCAGCAGAATTGCCATCGTGTTATTTTTGTGCAGAAATAAAAGTTCACAGAATGACCTGAAAATCAAAAAAGATTATTTTGGGAATATATAAAAATACTGGAAGAAGAATCCACGCCAGGGGGCCCACACCCTGTCCACGAGGGTGGGGGGCGCGCCCCCTGCCTCGTGTGGCCCCCTTGATGCTCCACCGACGTCCACCTTGACTCCATATATTCACTTTCGAGGAGAAAAAAAATCAAGCAGAAGGATTCATCGCGTTTTACAATACGGAGCCGCTGCCAAGCCCTAAACTCTCTCGGGAGGGCTAATCTGGAGTCTATTCGGGGCTCCGCAGAGGGGAATCCGTCGCCATCGTCATCATCAACCTTCCTCCATCACCAATTTCATGATGCTCACTACCGTGCATGAGTAATTCCATCGTAGGCTTGCTGGACGGTGATGGGTTGGATGAGATTTATCATGTAATCGAGTTAGTTTTGTTAGGGTTTGATCCCTAGTATCCACTATGATCCGATATTGATGTTGCTATGACTTTGCTATGCTTAATGCTTGTCACTAGGGCCCGAGTGCCATGATTTCAGATCTGAACCTATTATGTTTTCATGAATATATGTGAGTTCGTGATCCTATCTTGCAAGTCTATAGTCACCTATTATGTGTTATGATCCGTTAACCCCGAAGTGACAATAATCGGGATACTTACCGGTGATGACCGTAGTTTGAGGAGTTCATGTATTCACTATGTGTTAATGCTTTGGTCCGGTACTCTATTAAAAGGAGGCCTTAATATCCCTTACTTTCCAATAGGACCCCGCTGCCACGGGAGGGTAGGACAAAAGATGTCATGCAAGTTCTTTTCCAGAAGCACGTATGACTATATTCGGAATACATGCCTACATTACATTGATGAACTGGAGCTAGTTTTGTGTCACCCTATGTTATAACTGTCACGACCGGTTTTCCAATAAAAATATTTATTGAGAAACCAATCTTTTGAGTCCAGTATGAGAAAAATTCCCCTTACCGGTAGACAAATTCTTGATACAATAAGCCAGTAGCATAAACTATATTACAGGGTTGAGCTACGGCTGCTCAACCAAATTATTACAAGCACGCCAATAATTATACATAATGGCGGACATGACACAGTGGTGTGGAGGCATACTACTGACTCGAGGATAGGGTGGTGGTGGAAAAACACAGCGGGGAGTGAGATACATGACTCTAAAACTGGCAACTCATCGAGCGTCGAGGAGGGGCTCGATGAATTTATTTGGTAGCGGAAGCGGATATAATACAGTGACCAAATCTAGGGTCGCACGAGACTGACTGGGACTCCTCTAGGCATCGGACTCGCTATCAAAATCTTCATCCATGAGATCGCTTTCGTCAGCATCTGGCCAAATCAACAAGCCAGTGAGTACTTTGAATGTACTCGCAAGACAGTTCGGACGTAAGATATAACAAATACATGCATGAATGCGTCATGATTAATTCACCAATGTACATTCAAAAATTAGCATAACGAAGTAAGTAAAAGGGAAACGGCGGTAGTCCGCCTGAAATCCCAACAAAACATAAATGAAAACCGATCGGGTGTCTGAAGCGACGCCTCGAAAGGTGAACACGACACCACATAAAGGGCTTTAAAAGAAATGCCACAGTCGGACGTCGGGGCGACATCACAGAAAGGGCTTTTAAAGAAATGCCACAGTCGGGCGTCTTAGCGACACCACATAAAGGGCTTTAAAAGAAATGCCACAGTCGAACGTCGGGGCGACATCACAGAAAGGGCTTTAAAAGAAATGCCACAGTCGGGCGTCTTAGCGACACCACATAAAGGGCTTTTATTCACAAGGAAGTAATGCTCATAATAAATATTCAATTCATGAAAATAAACGGGTTAGTCCAT
>NC_041390.1:447954470-447972320 GCF_002162155.2 Triticum dicoccoides | reverse complement strand
TAAAGGGCTTTAAAAGAAATGCCACAGTCGAACGTCGGGGCGACATCACAGAAAGGGCTTTAAAAGAAATGCCACAGTCGGGCATCTTAGCGACACCACATAAAGGGCTTTAAAAGAAATGCCATAGTCGGACGTCGGGGCGACATCACAGAAAGGGCTTTAAAAGAAATGCCACAGTCGGGCGTCTTAGCGACACCACATAAAGGGCTTTTATTCACAAGGAAGTAATGCTCATAATAAATATTCAATTCATGAAAATAAACGGGTTAGTCCATCCACAGGAATAATCATTTAACCGGACTTAGCACTCATGCGATTCACCGGAGTCTCTGTCATCAAACTGGCACTTGTCAGGATAAGATAATACTGAACTTGGATATGGAATAGATGATTCAAGGAATATATGACTCTGCAGAGTTTGTACAAAAATTTCCCACAGCCAACGGATTTCCGTAGTCACGAAGGACTAGTTCCGTTTACGGTATTTCGGAAGAAAACACAGCTAACCAGTACACACCCATCCTACCTCTCGATGCTAGGAATCACCCTAGACATCGCCCAAGAAAAACTTTTGAGTCGGGGAGATCACAATCTCGAATAGCATGGGATCAAATTTATATACGCGCGCTCTAAGGGGTGCCCCCCTCTCGGTCCCAACCGGAAACACCCATGCCCCCTGACCGGATGACTGGCTTTAATCCAGGGCCATGGAACCATCATCCCGGCCTCTCCTTTTGGTGTGTACCAGGAAAGCAGTTTGCAACTTACTAAGCCATATTCCTTGCGGAAAACATGTGGTAGTACAGGGAAGGAAATGGGAGGAACTGGACCGATACGGTTTGACACTGTAGTCATACAGCCTGGCATAAGACTGGCATGCTACAACACTGCCATCTTACCCATCCTCATGCCAACACATGGCCATTCATACTCACATCCATCCACTTATGGATCATCGAACTCACTTACCTCAACAATGTATGGAAATAATGTTCATCGGTATGCTCAACAACATGCCATGAGACTAACTAAATGCATAACATGCCAAGACACTCATCATATCAAAAGTTCAAACATGCTTGCCTGGTTCGGAGTAGTCGGAGCCTAGCTCGATGAAGTTCGCGGCTCCGTCACCTCCTTCGGTATCTACGGTATAAAGAAAATATATGCGCTATCGTAAATACCAAGAGGTGCACAAAAAGTATTCCAAATATTTTTCAAGAAAATCTGATAAAAAACTAGACAAAATTTTAAAGAGGACGGAAAAAGAATCAATCAAAAATACTTTTCTGTTTAAAAGTTATAAGGGTTTTAGTCTAGGGACTCATCTGTAATGAAACAGAAGGTTTCCAGGGGCTAGCTCATAAAAACAGAAAACGTTCCAGTATTGAATACGCCAGCCCAGAGGGGAAAGTGTATTTTGCCCGAAAGCGTTTTCAGATAATGATTCGTTTAAAAGGATCTGAGAGGCTGACGAGCGGGTCCCACTCGTCAGGTTTAAACTTTCAAAAAAAAGGGGAACGAAGCTCGTCGGCGCCCGAGAGCCGCGGTGGTCGCCGGCGGCGATCCACGGCGAGGCAGGGGGATCGGAGGGTACCTCCGTGTTCAGGGCACCTTTCCGTGTCGGTTGGTGGTGGTGGTGGTCGCCGGCGAGTACCACGTCGACGGTGAGCCTTGCTCCGACGGACGGCGGCTCGGGTGGTCGAGGGACTCATCGGAGAGAGCTGCGAAGGACAAATTGATGCTGGCGTTAGCTTACTGGGTGCTAGAGGGGGCTATAGACAAGATTTGGGCGCCGGGGACGGCCTCACCGGAGCGAATCGAGCTGGTGGCCGAGGCGGATCAGGGCGGCCGGAGTTGGGGGAGGAGACCTCCTCGAGGTCCTCCGGGTGGCTTGGCAGAGTCTTGGGGAGGTGCAGTGAAGGTGTGGGGCTCGTGAGCGAGCTCGGGGTCCTTTATATAGGCGATCCGAGGCAGTGGCCGTGAACGGGGATCTACGGTGAAGGTTACGGCGGCGCAGGGCTTGGTCGGGGGTGATTAGGGAGCTGGGCGCCATCGTGGAGGTCCACGGTTCCATTTAGGTGCTAATCGGGCCGAGATTTGGTGTTTTTGGGCGAGTTCGACAGAACGGGGCGGCGCGGGCCCATCGGCGGCAGGGAGCACGTCCCGTGCTTGCCGGGCCACGGTGACGGTGCCACGGGCGTGCGCTGGCATGCATGAGGCCACGCGGAGAGCAGAGAAGCGTTGTGCGGTGCCGAACGGCGTTGAGCCACCGTTCTGTTCCCTGTCGGCTGTTACGGGGGTTCGGCCGCCGCAAGATACGCCGGCGCGGGCGGCCAAGGGCGCCACCGAGGCCGGGAAGACGCCAAGCGCGCGTGCGGGGGTGCTGCCAAGGAGAAGAAGCCGCGTGCAACGCGCCAAGCGCACTGTCTACGCGTGATTGAAACTGACGGACGAAAATGACACTGAAATCTGAATTTCCTGAATATGAACAACAACAGTGCATGCAAGGTGTTCAACAGAATGAATTTGGCCTCTGGGGGTTTTTCCTTGAGCTGATTTTTGGTGGAGTGGCTACTCATTGCTCCAGTAGGCTGCCTGAATTTTGGTGGAATTTTTGGAGAAGTGTAGATATGAATTTTACCAAATTTGGCAAATCTGGTCCAAACTTGTAGAGACTGAATTTTGAAAAATTTGAAAAGAGGAGGAGTGGATCAAGATGGTTCTGGGTTGTGGGTACAAAGGACTATCCAGGAGAGTTGGTTTGAGGTCAAAATTCAAATGAAAAAGGGTACTTGCTTTGAAATTCTCTCAGGCTCCAAATAATTTTCAGAAATGTTTTGAGGGGAAAAATAATTAGAATAAAATCCAAAACTTGCTTGGATTAGTTGGGACAGAGAAGTTAGGTTGATTACAAGGGGGAGGGGAGGTTTTGGAGGGGTTTTACCACATGGGCAAAATACAAAGTCATGGGTGGTTTCCAAGGTATGAAAATCCCAAATTTTCATAGAGTTTCTTTTAAAAGAAAAAAAGATTAAATTCCCAAAATAATTTGAGAGGGAACCAACAGAGAAGAAGTTTCAAAAGATCAAACACCATAGTTTGAAGAAAATAAAATCCTTGCCAATGAAAAGGAAGTCTTTAAGAGGAAGGATTTCTGGAAAAAGAAATTTTAAAAGCCCTAAAAAAAATCCAACAAAGTTTTTGATGAAAACCAAATTAAAATTTTTGGAGTGTCACAATAACTGTTGCATGATTGATCGCATCCGATATAATTCTCCATCAATGATCCAAAGCCTACGAGCTTTTCATACATTGTTCCTCGCTTATTTACTTTTCCATTGCTACTGTTACAAATCACTATAAAACCAAAAATATTACTTTTGCTACCATTACCACTACTATCATATTACTTTGCTACTAAATACTTTGTTGTAGATATTAAGTTTCCAGGTGTGGTTGAATTGACAACTTAGCTGCTAATACTTGAGAATATTCTTTGGCTCCCCTTGTGTCGAATCAATAAATTTGGGTTGAATACTCTACCCTCGAAAACTGTTGCGATCCCCTATACTTGTGGGTTATCAGCTGTATATTCGGAAAGATAAGTAATGCGTACTGACTATAGTGCCATGATATGTGTAGGAGCGGCGACCGAGGTCGAGGTCCTTAAACAGGCCCTGACCCAGGCCGAGGAGAAAGCTGCCAAGGAAAAAGCCGCCCGTGAGAAGCACGAGGCCCGGCTGGATGAGGTCCAGCAAGAGCTCCAGGGTGCGGTGAAGAAATGCGAATCCTTGGACCACGACATTTCGGCTCGAGTGACCGAACTCGCTATGGCCGGCCAAAGCGCGGAAGAGGCCCGGATTGAGGCCCGAGGCGCCCTCCAAGAGATCCGGGAGGCCAAGAAAATGGCGGCGGGTAAGGCGTTTAGTATGCAAAGCAAATATGCGAAGAAAAAGTATCTCCTACTAACCCGGATTCGGAGTTCTCCAGGGGCGTTTGCGGATCTGCCATGCAGTGTGTCTGACACTGCGGAGTTCTTCCGAGCCGAAGAAGGGAGCCCTACGGAGAAGTTGTTCTAGTCGCAATATCTTGCGCCAGAACATCCGGTGCCCTTTAGCGATATGCTAAAACAGCTTGTCGAGCTGCATAGGGTGGCAGAACTGGCCATGAAGGATTTAATAATTCGGTTGTGGCCTGCCGAAGCTATGCCTGATAGCCACTTCGGGCTCATGAAGCAACTGGTGAGCGCCTACACTCGGCTGGACGTCGTCAAGCGGCCGGTCTGCATCGAGGGCGCGCGCATGGCCTTCGTCCGCATCAACGTGTGGTGGGCGAAGATGGACGCCGTCAAGCTAACGACCGGGGGACCGCCAGAGGGCAAGGTGCACCGCACGCCTGAGCAGTACTTTGAAGACGTCCTGGAGGGGTTTCGTATTGTGGCAACGCAATGTGCGCAAGACATTATTTTCGAATGAATGCATTCATGTCGTCTCTGCCTCGTATGATGAAACAAAGTCGTTATGTAATATAATGTTTGTTATTTAAAAAAATTCACCTCGTGTGCGGCCGTGTTGTGTGAAATCTGAGAGTTGGCCAGTCGTCGGCTTCTGCCCCCATGTAGGTAGTATGGGGGTGTTCGGGATGTAATCTAAACACTCTTGATCCAATTGTTTGGTCCTTGAAGGAGGTGTTTAGCGTGACGAAGCAGTCAATCAAACTATGCAGCTTTAGCACCCTCACTTAGCCATAGGAGTTTGACAATAAAAATATAGGCGCAGCTCCTAGTATCCGAACTAGGATGCTGTAAACACCTGATCGGGTAAGTACCGATCCCTCGCGTAATGCGAAAAAAATCTTTAAAGATTTGAGACCTCCGAAGAGCTTACCGGCTCTCGCCGCATCAAGACAGTCAATTTTCGGCTTTCTATACTGAGGTGCTCATCCGGGTAAACCAGGGCACAATCACAGTAGTTCTCCCTTTACTACCCTAGCCGATATAGCGTAACGTAAGGTAGCAAGAATAGGAGCCGGGCAACCCAACTATTGACCAAAGACATGATTCAGAGCCAATGCATATAGTGCTAAATTCGGGGTGCCGAGCTATACTGTAAAATGTGTTCGAACTTTGTTGCCATGTTAAGGGGCGCTATGAAGCCCCTGGCAAATTGAAACATACCAAAGTGTACAGGTGCTATTTGAGAAGGATATCAAAAAAGAAAAGGAAGAAAGGGTAGTAAGCTAGAGCCGCAGAATTTGGGCTGCAAACTGTTTCCATGATAATTTCATTAGTGCGTCAAAGTGCATTATACAAGTAGTGCAGTAAGTAGAAGGCTATTTAATATGCCTTAACCAAGGGAGAGTTGCTTGTGGGTCCCGAAAATAAACCGCCTAAAATTTCCCCAGTACGTCCATGCTTCTTGTCGTCTTGGTGTATTTATCCTTCAAAAAGAACCGATGGTCAAGCCGTCAGGGAAGGCATATGAAAAAGAAACCTGAAAAAGGAGGAAAAAAGGAAACAGTGAAAGTATGTGTGTCCGGGGGCGGTCGAGCTGTATTGTAGATCACAAGCTAGTTATGCCTCCATCCATGCCCATGGTATTTTGAGTGCGTAGTTATGTATATGCGGTACAATTGACGCCACTTGGTCGGGACTGGGACAGAGTTTGAATTGCTAGTCGAGCTCTTAACGAGCCGAGCTGTCCTGCTGCAGAATACTCCGGACTCTCTTGACAGTGTCCGGGAGCTCGACCGCCGAATTAAGGTTCTGCTTGGAAATGCCGCTCTGTATTTCTGCTGCTATGGCAGCGGTGGGCTCCTCGGTGCAGAGGGAGCGTTTCGTGTTTCCATTAACTGTTATGAAGCCGCGTGGTCCAGGCATCTTGAGCTTGAGATAAGCATAGTGTGGTACTGCGTTGAATCGAGAAAATGCGGTTCGTCCAAGCAGTGCGTGATAGCCGCTGCGAAAGGGGACGATATAGAAGATGAACTCCTCGCTTCAGAAGTTGTTCGGAGATCCTAAGACAACCTCTAGTGTGATTGAGCCCGTACAGCGGGCCTCTACACCTGGTATGACTCCTTTAAATGTAGTCTTTGTGGGCTTGATCCATGATGGATTAATGCCCATTTTGCACACTGTATCCTGATAGAGCAGGTTGAGACTGCTGCCACCGTCCATCAGGACTCGCGTTAGGTGGAACCCATCAATTATTGGGTCCAAGACGAGTGCGGCTAAACCGCCGTGACGGACACTGGTCGGATGATCCCGATGATCGAAAGTGATCGGGCATGATGAGCATGGATTAAATTTTGGGGCGACTGGCTCTATCGTGCAGACGTCCCTGAGCACGCGCTTGCGCTCCCTCTTGGGGATGTGGGTAGCGTATATCATGTTCACCGTTTTGACCTGAGGGGGAAACTTCTTCTGTCCCCCTGTGTTCGGTGGCCGGGGCTCCTCCTCGTCGTCCTTGCTTTGCGATCCCTTCTCCTTGCTTTCAGCATTTAACTTGCCGGCCTGTTTAAAAACCCAACAATCTCTGTTGGTATGATTGGGTGGTTTGTCTGGGGTGCCATGTATCTGGCACGGGCGATCGAGTATGCGGTCCAAGCTGGATGAGCCTGAATTATTCTTTTTGAACGGCTTCTTCTGCTGACCGGACTTAGAGCCACCGAATCCGGCATTGACCGCCTTATCATCAGTGTTGTCATTGTTGTTTCAACGCTTGTGTCTGTTACATCGGGACTTGTGGTTGCTATTTCTGGCTTCAGAGGTGCCGGCGTTGCTTGCATTGTTTTTGCTACGGGCCAGCCAACTATCTTCACCCACACAAAAGCGGGTCATGAGTGCCGTGAGGGCTGCCATGGACTTCGGCTTTTCTTGGCCAAGGTGGCGGGCGAGCCATTCGTCATGGATGCTGTGTTTAAAGGCCGCTAGGGCTTTGGCATCCAGACAGTCGACGATCTGGTTCTTTTTAGTTAGGAACCTAGTCCAGATTTTCCTGGCTGACTCTCCGGGCTGTTGAACTATTGGCTTGAGGTATCGGCGTCTGGTGGCCGGACATATGTACCTTGGAAGTTGTCGCGGAAGGCGTCTTTTAAATCCTCGCAGCTACCAATAGAGTTTCGGGCAGACTATTTAACTAGTGTCGAGCTGGCCCTTTGAGTTTTAACGGGAGGTATTTGATGGCATGGAGGTCATCTCCGCAGGCCATATGGATATGGAGAAGAAAATCCTCAATCCACACAATGGGATCAGCTGTTCCATCGTATGATTCAATATTCATGGGTTTAAACCCTTTTGGGAATTCATGCTCCATTACTTCGTCAGTGAAGCAAAGAGGATGTGCAGCGCCTCTGTATCGGGCCACATCACGACGTAGCTCCGATGGAGTCCGTCTGCGGGTTTTGGCCCGCGCATGACTAGGCTTGTCATGCTCGGCTTGATAGCCATCATCGCGCGTCGAGGCACGCCCCCGTGATCCGTAGATCAATCTGGCCGGGCCTGTTTTATTCTTCAGGCCCTGCCGGAGATGATACGTGTATCCCTGAGCAATTTTGTCTCTGCCTTTATGGCGAGGTAAGGCGGGCTGGTGTTCGGCTTGTGTTGCCGCTTTGTCCCGACCACGTGGTGGTCGGTCAGCCGCATTGTGTACTGACGGCCTAGGCTCTAACGCCTCGTCGTCGAATTAAGGTAGCAATTTACGGTTTGGGTAACTTTTGAGTGGTCGCTTGAGGCCGTGCTCCTCGGCTGCCAGGACATTAGTCCATCTATCGTTGAGCAGATCTTGATCAGCTTGAAGCTGATGATGTTTCTTTTTCAGGCTCCTTGCAGTGGCTATTAGCTGGCGCTTGAAGCGCTCCTGTTCAAGAGGTTCCTCAGGCATGATAAAATCCTCGGTGCCGAGGCTTGCCTCGTCCTTGGAGAGCGGAAGATAATTACTATCTTCCGAATCTTCGCGCGTGGCCTATTTACCAGGGCTAACTTGCCCATCTTCCCGTTCATCCTGTTCGGAAGTTGGCTGAACAGGGTCTTCATTGTTTTCGGCACCGTCCAGAGTGTTGTCTTCTCCTATGCCGGTGTTGCTGTCTTTTCTGCAGTGTGACTTAGAGCAGCGCTGCTAACGCCGGCGCTTTGGTTATGTCTCGGGAGGTTTATCCTCAACCGGATCTTCCTTGTCATCGTCGCTATTCTCTTTTTGCGTTTCAGACTAATGTGTCCAAGCCGGCAATGCCAGAAGTACGTCGGATTTATCTCATTAGGTTTATGCCTCTTGACATTAACGTTATAGACCGGTTCCTGTTCTAGATTCAATATAAATAGCCCATCAACAATGGGTGCATAGCTGTGGAACATACCATTCAAATAAAACGAACAACCATTGTCCTTTAAATTGAATTCATAACCCTGACTCATCAAGCATGAGGTAGAAATAATGTTCCGACTAAGTGCAGGAATGTAATAATAATTATCCAATTTCAAAATAAATGCAAAAGAAAGCTGGAGCTTCATCGTGCCGACCTCCAATGCAACAACTCTTGCTTTGTTGCTGACCCTAATGGCAATCTCCCCTTGTACCACACGCCTAGTTCTTAACAGCCCCTGCATCAAGTTGCAAATATCAATAACCGATCCGGTATCAAATACCCAAGAGCTAATAGATATGTCAGCAAGGTAAATGCCTATAACATATGCAACAAGTGTACCTTTGCCTAAAGAAGCATTTCCGGCCTTCTTGCCATGCTCTGCAAGCCACTTTCTACAGTTCCTCTTTTATTGACCGGTTTCCTTGCAATGATAGAAAATGGTCTTTGAGTCTGGTCTAGACAGCAGAGGTTACCGTCTCCGTACCCTTTTCCTTAGCCTTTTTCTTGGACCAACTCTTCTTGAACTTAGCCGATTTCTGCACCATCAACACTTGATGTGTGCCTTTCTTAATATCCTGCTCTGCCACTTTGAGCATACCATGAAATTCAGCGAGCTTCCTATCCATGCCATGCATATGATAGTTCGAGATGAACGTTCCATAGCTGGGCGGAAAAGAACCCAGAACTACATCAGTAGCCAGCTCATCCAAGAGCGAGAAGCCCAAACGATCCCAAGCTTGCACATATCCAATCATCTTGATCACATGTGGGCTTAGTGGATCACTTTCCTTCAACTTGCAATCCATCATGGATCGCCAGAAGTTGAACCTTTCGGTCCTAGCCTGTGTTTGAAACATGCTCTTGAGACTTTCGATCATATCGTAAGCCTTAACATTTTCAAAATGCTGTTGCAAATCGGGCTCCATACGAGCCAGCATCAGACAACTGATCTCCGTTGATTCATCAATGAGTTTCTGGTAGGCGTTCTTAGTTGTGGTATTAGCATTATCGGCAGGTTCCTCTGGAAGTGGATCCTCTAGAACATGTTCCTTTTTATCATGCTTGAGAACTATTGTCATATTTCTATACTAGGTGGTAAAGCTTGTTACATTTAGTTTATCCTTTTCCAGAATTGATTTCAATGCAAAATTGGGTTGAGCACGTGGTGCCATTGATCTACAACAAAAAATATGCAATCACTAAGCAATGTGTTTATGTAGAGTAATTCAAGCCTTAAAATAAACTACTCCCACTGAAGTTGTCATCCCTCTACAAACTCCCAGTGATTCAGGATCCATCTAGCACATGAGACTAGTGAGCTTTAGCATCACTTCTAGACAACATGCCTATCCGGTAAGCAACTCCTTGCTAATCGTATCTCTATATGACTCTTGTCGGTCCGGAAGGTATCTCATACCCCGGCCCCCAACCTTCTTTGCCACAAGGCCCAAAACCGTTTTGACAGCCTTGTCAAGTTAACCTGATGCAGCGCATGTCAGTGTCCGACATGAACCCTTCAGTTCAAGGACACCTAGCAGCACCCCAATTTTATGAGCCCACTACTAGACGTACTTGACGTGCGAAGGTGCAACATCGGGAATGGCAAATTTCTTGATATTAACGAGGGATCTTTCTATCAATATAACATGCATAGAAAACAAGAAGCATAAGAATCACAAATAAAACATATATTCTGAAATAGTATGGCTCCTTCATGGATGTTCTTCCAGGTCGGCTCCGACTCTGATGACCATCTAGGAACTTCGTCTTGTTTGTCATGCCGGGAAGCCAAGCCACCAACCTGATCTCTATTATCGAACTACTACAACTAGTAATGAATTTTACATAGAGTCACAAGTCGACACGCAGGTCGTTATACAATATAATGACATCACTTTGGCTCCTGCCGGCTGACAAACATGTCACGCAGGCCATGTATAATTTACACACATGAGCCATACTATTCACATCAAACCTGCAAAACAAAGTTACGGGTAGAATCGCAGTCTACCGGTTTGAGTGATCGTGTACGAAATACAAGGTTGCTACGCACGCGGCGGTCCCGACCGGTAGGGGTAGGTTGTGTCACGACCTCATCGACTCCGTGTTGACACCAGATTTTGGCACGGTCAAGAACTTATTTAAGATGGCCTCAAATGGAGAAGTGATCTACATGAAAGAGTTCCGTATTATTGATATGAACATCTTTGAAGTTCAGGTCATCGCCGTCCGATTTCATCTCGAAGGCCGAAACTATGCTCAAAGTATTAAGATCTTATATTCAGAGTACAGTTTGGCCGATTAAGCCCCCAATACGACCTCAAATGCAAAAATGATCTGCACTGGTTGTCTTCTTCTCGTCGAAACAATTGATTTTGATATAAAAATCGTCCAAATTCGAGTTCGTATGCAAAAGTTAGAGCAATCGGAGTGCAGCCCTGTCACGAGGCGAGATGTGGAGCGCCCCACCAGACACATATCTGATGGGTAGCGCGAGGGAATAGCCTGTTTTGCGCGACCGATTTGACCCTCAAGATGACCTCTGCTCAAAAAACCTTCAACATGAAAGTTGTTCGTCTCATCGAAACAGTCAAGATTGCTTTTAGGCTCGTTTTCATCCGAGATCGTTTACCACCACAAAAAAGACCCGCAAGGTGCAGCCAGTTTAAACCGAACAGTTTTGGAAAGTTTGGATAAAACCAATTCGAATTTGACTAGGGTTTTGGACCTGAATCCAAGCCTTTTCCTTGCACGGGAATTCCAGCAACCTCTTATATATCTAATGGGTGACGGCCGATTGAATAACACACAATTGATCAAACCATCTACCACTTTTTACCTTTACTTTTATCTTCTTCCTTGTTCTTCTTCTTCCTCGTTCTTCGTCTGTTCTTCTTTGTTGCAGGGCAGCGAACCTCGAGGCCCTAGGGGAGATCAGGTCGACCTAGGGCATCCCATAGCCACCGCGCGCCCTGACGGGGTCCCTCCCGGGCGCGTGGGGTTTCGGGTCATCAAAAGCGCCCACCGGATTGCTTGCGTACCGCGCTTCCGGACGGGTCTCCTTCAACGTGATCTGCGGTGCATCACCCTCGGTGTTGGAGGTACACGGTGACGTGTTCATGTGCGAACACACTTTTTGGCGACTCCGCTGGGGACGAAGCTTTGAACGGTCTCCGGCCCGTTCTTGCTACGAAGAGATCGCCATCTAGGTGCTGCAATCTACAAAGGTAACATGAATACCCAATTCACCTTTGTAGATGCGAATAATCCATATGTTGTTGCTGGATCACCTAATGAGCATAATGTATCGGCTAGCCCTAGTTTTATCAATCATGCATCTAATTATGCGCAAGGGCGGATACAAAGCAATCTTCATGCTTCAAATTCTTATGATTTTAGCAACGTACAACATATGTATCCAAACTCTCATGCATCGGCAACCCCACAAATCCATATGCCGATGAACAACATGATGGGTTTGGTTAATCAATTTGAAACACCTCATGTTAAAATTTCCAATAGCATACAAGAAAGTGTTTCACCTTTTTATTCATCGGCAACTAATTTGCAATATGTGAATCCAACCTTGCCGATGGATGGGACAATTGGCCATGCTACTACTAGCTATTCGGCCAGTTACTCTCAACCATCATATGCTACATCTCATGTTAGTAATTTTTCAGCACTGTATGCAACTGTAGATGTTCATAATTCGGCCCTACATCTTCATGGTCATAGCCGAATAAGTGAAAATTTTACAGGAACACATGTGCCATCATCAAATACTGTAGCATATAATGCATACTCTACGCAGTTCAAGAATTTTGACAACATTGATGAATCATTGCCAAAAGAACCTGAAAGTATTGCGGAGCAATCCCTTCCAGAAGCGGTTGTGGCTGCATTAAAAAAGAGCTTGGAACAAAACAAGAGGATTAGTGCTCTTTTCCTTGAACAATATGAAAAGGGGTTGTTTCCTGATTTTGCTGCAATAAAGGCTAGAGTTTTGAAAGAAGATGAAACTTCATATATCGATAGAATTGGCGAGAGAGCATATCATTATACAGAAGTGCATACACCTCCACCTAGTACCGCATCATATTATACACCCCTACACAGTTGCAAAATTTCAGCAACACTTACAGTTCATTGCCGAAAGATCCTAAAAGCATTGGGGGGCAAACTACAGTAGAGCGGGCTGAAATTGAGAGGGGAGTTAAAGCTTTGCGCGATAGGGTGCAAGTACTTCGCCAAGAGAGAATTGATAGGGAATTAGCTCAAATAAAAAAAGCCTTGCCAATTGATATAACCGGTGAAAAGAATGATGATTCGGAAACTGAAAGTGCTTCGGTTGAAAAAGCCGAATCAAGTTATATATATTCCGAATCTATCAATTCCAAAGAGGCAAACATTATTTAGAAAGGGCATGGAAAGTATAGCAAGACAACCATACTTGATTTTTCTGAAGTTAATGGAACCTACTTCCTGGCCTATGAGTTTCGTGCCATAGAAATTGATGAGCTTCAAGAACAAGAACAAGTTGCCGAAGAAAGCTTGGTGGACGAAGATCTTGAAACTAATGATTCACCAAATCAAGAAAAAGATGATGACAAGGCATTGGGGAGCTATCCGAAGGCAGAACAAGATATTTTTCAAGTCACACCACCATCATGCTCTCCCAACATATTTGAGGAGGTATGTCTAGCAATTAATTTACATGTTTTCGGATTTGGTCATGACTTAGTTGTTGATGCATATATTAGAAAAATCTTCATAAGAAATATTGAGAGACCAATGCAGAAGGGTAATTTATTTGTTAGCAATCAGATTGTCACAAAGCATATCGGTCAACATATTTCACCATTCAGAAAGACCGATAGTGAAAAATTATTGCAGTCAAGGCTTTCCCCATTGCTTTATCTAAAGCTCATATCTAATTGGGTAGCTTTGCTTATTTCTTACTTGGTTTACACTTGGTCTCAACTGAGACATCTATGTTCTAAATATCTTCGTTTCAGAAATGTAAAGCCAAGGTTAAATTCTATTGAGAAAACTGATGCTAATATAATATCTTATCCGAAGACATCGGAATTAGAGTTGAAAACACAATGCATAGCCGAATGGGGAGATTCCAAATCTGAACCATTCGTTTGCTTATCTCCAAAGCCGTTCACACAGCAAGATCGGCTAAAAAACAAGAAGTATACCTTCAATTCCAGCATGTGTGATCAAATATTTGATTTTTTTGAGAAATAATTATATTAGAATTCTTGATCACCATGTTGAGCCATTTGTCCATGGACGAATGTATTGTAAGTTGCATGATTTGTCCAAGCATAATTTTGAGGATTGCAACATGTTCCATCAAATAGTTAAACCGGTCATTGATAAAGGACGGTTAAAGTTTGTTGAGACACCAACAGATGATGATTCTATTCCAATTGGTCCTGATGGCAAAAGGTTTTTGCATCGGCTGCTTCGAGCCGGTCCATTTAAAGAGAAGGTAAAAACTACAGGTGATGCGATCGAGCTTTCAAGTAATCAAGTTGTTGAAGAGCATAATGAACATAATCTTGAGGGCAAGAATTCCATCAAAGCTACAATGGAGACGCCAAGGACTGCGGGGCAGCAAGCAAATCCAATGATCGACGAAAGCAAATCAAGAGAAAACAAAGGCCGAAATAAGCGCAAGTGTAAGAGATCAAAAATCACCTTTGCTGAACTATTGGATAAATATCAAAAGAAGAGTGAAGAGAAGAATTCTTACCGTCCCAATCCTGAAAAGAAACCAAGATCACCCCCAAGGCGCAAATATGAGCATTGGTATTGGCAAAGTGAGAATTTTAATGCAACATATTCATATCCTTATTTTAGGCCGCCAATGCCAATGCCGTGGATGCCTCCCTATGCTCATATTGATCCATATCCATCATGGGACAGGTTTGATACAAGGGCACATTCTCCATCTTATTTTAGACCATCTCACCAATATTATGCAGCTCCGAGAAGATCAACATTTGAACAATCACATGTTAAAGACCGCTTCAATAATAAGGAATCGGTCCAGAGCTCAAGGAAGAAGAAAGAGATGGTCAAGCAAGTTTACCGTGTTAAAAGAGATGGTCGTAAAAGTGCAACTTCAGATTTGATCTCAAATGAAAAAGAGCCAATTAATGTGTTGACATTGGCTACTAAAGACAATGAGACAAAGAAACCAATTATTGAGAGTCGAAGTGCCAAATCTGAAGAAAAGAAGTTGAGAGTGCACAAGGCCAAAAAGGAATTGCCATTGGTCAAAACAGAATCTCAGCCGAGATGCCCACTCGGCTTATCCTATTGGCAAAAGTGGGAATTACAAAAACTTAGTGCACAAGAACTTGAAGAAAGGAACATGGCATGGGTTCCCAAAGGAAGTGCTCAAAATAAGAATTATGTGAAAGCATCCATTACACGACGTGCGACAAAGATGAAGAAGGACCAAGCCGAAGGTTTCAACATCTTCGGTCCACACATTATCCATATTCTTCAACTATGTCGTTGATGCCTATGCCATGGAATTCGTCATCAGGTATGATTGGTTACCCTCAATGGGCATATTATAATCCATGGATGCAATATAATTTCTTACATCATGAAAGGGTATTGCCAAGTCACTATACATTTGATTAGCTACAAGTTTGTTGCTGATCCAAAGGACCGAAATACTTGATTTGTCATTTCATTTGTTTATTTCGGCTATATGTGCTTTGAATGAAGTTTACATGGTAATGGCCGATATTTATCTATCGTCCTAAGATTATGTCAACGCATGGCCAGTGTAGTATTCTAACATCGTCCTTAGTTTGATTGGAGAGCGAGGCAAGGTACGTGCTCATGGAAATTTATATGTATGCCTATATTATGATTGAATGGAGTTAAGACATCATGACCGATGTCATTGAATATATGCTGCATAGACCAATTCATAGCTGCAGAATTGGCTAGTGGGCTTATACTTTGTTTGGATATGATTTGTCTTATGCATCTTTGAGATCTATAAGAGGCCAAATCATAGCTGATTTTATTACTGAACATCGGATTAATGTCATGCATAATATTAATATTAGCCTTGTCTCTCTAGTACTATGGAGATTATGTTTTGATGGTTCAATTCATAGCAATGGCCAAAGTGTTCGTGTTGTTTATATATCTCTTTATGGTACTATTTTTGAAGCCTCGTGCCGTTTAGAATATTTTTATGCATGATTAATCAATGCCGAATATGCATTGTTATTCGGATTGACTCTTTTACTTGCTATAGGTGCTATACATATTGAGGCTTTTGGTGATTCGTTATGAGTAGTGCAACAAATATCCAAGGGTTATCAATGTTTTGACGAATCACTTATAGTTTATCTTGGGGTATGTCTAGATGCAAAATTTACCTTGGGTTGCATTAAAATTGTTCATATATTTAGACATGTCAATTGAAGAGAGTTGACATAGCAAGCATTCTGCTACCATGTCCGTCATGGTGTATTGCATATCTATCAATAGCCGATGCTTATTCTTGCCAACATAGGTAAGCCGAATTGGAGCTCACTACCTCGGCCACTAATGAAACTTTTATGCAGACAAAGTAAGGATTCGAGAAAGTTCATTGTTGATTATCTGCAAGATCCTAGCAGAAGGGTGGACAATATGGTTGATGGATGGTCTTGACATGCATACCTATGGAACTTTATAGTCGGATTAATGAAGTTGGGAAAGTCACCCAAGCTTGCATCAAAATATTCACACAAGCAATGGCCGATATAAACTTATCGTCCTAAGCATATGCAAAATGGCCGATGTAGTGTTGACGTCGTCCTTGGAGCAAGCTATGTGCAAGTTATTTTTCGGCACACAAGCTTTGCCGAAAAACAGGAGGGCATGTGTTGACACCAGATTTTGGCACGGTCAAGAACTTTTTTAAGATGGCCTCAAATGGAGAATTCAACTACATCAAAGAGTTCCGTATTATTGATATGAACATCTTTGAAGTTCGGGTCATCGCCGTCCGATTTCATCTCGAAGACCGAAACTATGCTCAAAGTACTAAGATCTTATATTCAGAGTACAGTTTGGCCTATTAAACCCCCAAGACGACCTCAAATGCAAAAATGATCTACACAGGTTGTCTTCGTCTCGTTGAAACGATCGATTTTGATATAAAAATCGTCCAAACCCGAGTCCGTATGCAAAAGTTAGAGCAATTGGAGTGCAGCCTTGTCACGAGGCGAGATGTGGCACGCTCCACCACACACATGTCTGATGGGTAGCGCGAGGGAATAGCCTGTTTTGTGCGACCGATTTGACCCTGAAGATGACTTCTGATCAAAAAACCTTCAACATGCAAGTTGTTCATCCCGTCGAAACGGTCAAGATTGTTTTTAGGCTCGTTTTCATCCGAGATCGTTTACCACCACAAAAAAGACCCGCAAAGTGCAGCTAGTTTAAACCGAACAATTTTGAAAGTTCGGATAAAACCAATCCGAATTCGACTAGGGTTTTGGACGTGAATCCAAGCCTTTTCCTTGCACGGGAAGTCCAGCCGCCTTATAACACCCCGTATGTAACTTACCCAATTTGTACTGCAACTCTTGTCGTTTCCGGCGTTAAGTTATTTTATTTTCTCGGATTCGGGTTTTTGTCTCCATGTGTTGTTATCGTTGTCATGCATCTCATATCATGTCGTCACATGCATTGCATTTGCATACGTGTTCATCTCATGCATTCGAGCATTTTCCCCGTTGTCCGTTTTGCATTCCGGCGGTTCGTTCTCCTCTGGTGGTCATTTCTACCTTTCTTTCGTGTGTGGGGATTAAACATTTCCGGATTGAAACAAGACTTGCCAAGCAGCCTTTGTTTACTACCGGTAGACCGCCTGTCAAGTTTCGTATCATTTGGACTTCGTTTGATACTCCAACGGTTAACCGAGGGACCAAAAAGACCTCATGTGTGTTGCAGCCCAACACCCCTCCATTTTCGCCCAAAACCCACCAAAACCCACTCCATCATCTAGAGCGTTCGATCACGATCGCGTGGCTGAAAACCGCACCTCATTTGGACTCTCCTAGCTCCCTCTACCTATATAAACACCTTCCCCTCCGAAATTCACGGACAAACCCTAATTTTTCCCTTCTCCTCGCGCCGCCGGACGAGATCCGAACAGCTGGACACGTCCGACCTGCGCGCCGCCGACTCCGTGCCAAACGCACTGCGCCACGTGGCACAGCAGCCGCCGCCGCCGCTGAGGCCCGTTCGGCCCAGGGCGGGCCCTCACCGCCGCCAACTGGGCCGCCGCCTCCTCACCGCGCGCGCCGCCCGCACCATCGCCCCGCCGCCATCTTCGCCGCTCCGGCCGCCAAACCTTGCCTCGCCACCGTCCGCATTCACCGGCGCCGGCAGCCGCCCCGCTCCGCCGTCTGGGTTGCCGCCGCCCCGCCCAGCTGCTCCGCCCGGCGC
>NC_041390.1:447944820-447954460 GCF_002162155.2 Triticum dicoccoides | reverse complement strand
GGCGCGCCGCCCGTGCTCCGGCGACCGCGCCGCTTCTCGCCGGCCATCGTCGCCCCGCGGCGATATCGAGCCGGCCACCGCCTCCCCTGTCTCCGGCACCAACTCCGGCGAAGACCCGGCCCCACCTCGATCTGTGTGCACCCGGGTCAAAACCCTAGATCTGTTCTTGGAGGTGGTAATTTCTTCTAAGTCCCCAAATTCTAGATCCATATGCTCCTGTTCATGGCATCATAACTCCTCATCCGTAGCTCCGTTTTGGGCATATAGCATATCAAAATGTTCATCTCAGAGAGTACATCATTTCGTTCCATTGCATCATTTTCATTTGAGTTCATCTTGATGCCCGAAATGCTATTGGAAGAGGGCTACTTGAGATAATTGTCAGATATGCTGCTCCATTTAGAGATTTGTCTTTTTTGCCATGATTTTTGTGTGCATGATATGCCCATGAGCTCTACATATGTTTATTTAAGGGTTTTGCCATCTTTACAAAGGTGCAACCCATGTATTTTTGTGATGTGTATGGTGACTAGCACAAGCTTGCAAAGTGAGGAACTTGGTAATGCTGATTTCAGGGACTTAGCATTTCCACCAAGTCCTTGAGCTGTTTATCTCATATGTCCATATGTTCATGTTGTTTCCTAGTGATCCGTGCCTCTTTTGAGGATGATCAGTAAGGATATTTTGTTAATCTTGTAGTGCTCTATCCATCCTTGTCTTTGTTTGTAATTATGGAGCACCCTAGCTTGAGTCAATCGAGCTCTACTTTTGCTACTTTGTGAATCCGGGCAGATTGTCTACTTGTTAGCGATTTTGCCGAGGATGTTGTAGTTGATTTGTGCATGCTATGCTATTGTTCTTGCCATTTCTAGCTTTCATTTTGTGTATTCTTGATGGGTGTATGCTTAGATTATCATGACTTGCTCCGTAGTGAGTGCATCGAGCTCGTAAACATGCCTACTTGATAACTGTTTTCAGCTTGCTCCAGTTTTCACTAAGTCTGAGAACTGATTATGTTTTTGCCATGTTCACATGCTTGCAATTGTATTTTCTGACCCCTTTTGGCTCAAGTTCACTAAGGGACTTTTGTTAAGCTCTTTGAGTAGCTCCATTCCATGCTTTACTTTGCCATGTTTAGATCGTATAGCATGTAGTTTTGTTGCTCCGAAGAGTGCTACCTGATCTGAAATTCCAGACAAGTGTTAATTTCACAAAGTCTGAAATCTGTTTGCCATATGCATTTTTGCCATGCTTGTTTGAACCTGCTAATGGATGAATTGGCCATAGCTCAGTGCTAGACTTTTGTTAAGCATCATGAATGCATCCCTGCCATGTATTCTGTTGTCATGTTTGGGTGTTGTAGCTTGTTCATCTCTTTGCATTTAGATGGCTACTTGCTGTAAATTGCAGACGTGGTCATATTTAAATCGCTTGCCATTTCCAAACCGTAACTCCGATGCCGGCGTTCTTTATATCGTTTTCAAGCGATTTCATCTCATCTTTCCAGTGGCACACTTGGATTCCCATGTTGAGGCCAGGTTCATGCATCCCTTGTCAAATCTTGCATATGCATCCCGCATGGCATCCCGCATAGCATACCATCCTTGCATCATATTGTTTGATCCTTGCACGTGGTTGATTGTGTCCTTGTTGCTTGTTTGTCTTGTTTGGGTAGAGCCGGGAGACGAGTTCACTAATGAGGAGCCCGTTGAGTTTGCTTTCGAGGATCCAGTCAACTCTGACAACTTTGCAGGCAAGATGATCATACCCTCGAAATCACTACTATCTTTGCTTTGCTAGATGCTCGCTCTTTTGCTATGCCAATGCTACGATGCCTACCACTTGATTTCAAGCCTCCCAAATTGCCATGTCAAACCTCTAACCCACCATGTCCTAGCAAATCGTTGATTGGCTATGTTACCGCTTTGCTCAGCCCCTCTTATAGCGTTGCTAGTTGCAGGTGAAGATTGGAGGCCGTTCCTTGTTGGAACATTTATTTACTTGTTGGGATATCATTATATTATCTTGTTATCTTAATGCATCTATATACTTGGTAAAGGGTGGAAGGCTCGGCCTCTCGCCTAGTGTTTTGTTCCACTCTTGCCGCCCTAGTTTCCGTCATATCAGTGTTATGTTCCCGGATTTTGCGTTCCTTACGCGGTTGGGTTATAATGGGAACCCCTTGATAGTTCGCCTTGATTAAAGCTTTTCCAGCAATGCCCAACCTTGGTTTTACCATTTTCCACCTAGCCTCTTTTTCCCTAGGTTTTCTGGAGCCCGAGGGTCATCTTATTTGAAACCACCCCCCCGGGCCAGTGCTCCTTTGAGTGTTGGTCCAACTCGTCAGCCGCCGGTGGCTACCAGGGGCAACTCTGGGCTGGCCTACCGGAAGTTTAGACAATCTGAGTGTGCCCTGAGAAAGAGATATGTGCAGCTCCTATCGGGATTTGTCAGCACATTCGGGCGGTGTTGCTGGATTTGTTTTAACCTGTCGAAGTGTCTTGAAGAACTGAGGTACCGAGTCTGATCGGAACGTCTCGGGAGGAGGTCTATTCCTTCATTGACCGTGAGAGCTTGTCATGGGCTATGTTGGGACTCCCCTGCAGGGATTTGAAGTTTCGAAAGCCGTGCCCGCGGTTATGGGCAGATGGGAATTTTTTAATGTCCGGTTGTAGATAACTTGAACCTTAATTTAATTAAAATGAATCAACTGAGTGTGTTACCGTGATGGCCTCTTCTTGGTGGAGTCCGGGAAGTGGACACGGTGTTGGAGTAATGCTTGCGTAGGTTGTTCTCTAGTTTCTCGCTCGCGCTTTGCCTCCTCTTCTCGCTCTCTTTTGCGAACAGGATAGCCACCATATTTGCTAGTCGCTGGCTGCAGCTCCACATATTTACCTTGCCTTACCTATAAGCTTAAATAGTCTTGATTGCGAGGGTGCAAGATTGCTGAGTCCCTGTGGCTCACAGATTACTATTACACCAGATGCAGGGCCTGATGATTCCGCTCCAGGTGACGCGCTTGAGCTCAAGTGGGAGTTCGACGAGGACTCTCAACGTTACTATGTTTCCTTTCCTGATGATCAGTAGTGGTGCCCAGTTGGGGGTGATCGGGACCGTGTCGTTTGTTGGGTTATCTTTTATTTTGGCACCGTGGTCGGGCCGTGAGTGTTTGGATGATGTAATGTTATTTATGTACTTGATTGACGTGGCGAGTGTAAGCCAACTATGTTATCTCCCCTTGTATTATCTATATTACATGGGATGTTGTGAAGATTGCCTAACTTGCGACATATGCCTTCAATGCGATTATGCCTCTAAGTCGTGCCTCGACACGTGGGAGATATAGTCGCATAGCGTGTTACAAGTTGGTAATCAGAGCCTTCCCCAACCTTAGGAGCCCCATTGCTTGATCATTTTTAGCGGCCGAGTTGTGTCTTGAAAAATGTTTTGAGTCATTTAGGAATTATATATCGGAGAGTTTAGGAATTCTTTTTACTTCCCAGTCTCCTCATTGCTCTGGTAAGGCATCCTGATGTAGAGTTTTGACTCTTCTCTTCTCAAATTTCACAAAAAAAAATTAGGATCACGCGGGTATCTTGGAATCATTCTGATGGTTTTATGATGAGAACATTGTCTTGGTGCCTCCTGTCAGGGGTTTTGAGGAAGTGTCCCGGGGAGTTGAGCTCTGAGGTGTTGTCGTCATAATTTTATTGTTGCAGTTCTGGAATACCTGAGTTTAGTACGCCGACATTGAAAATCTCTTTTATGCAGTTCGTTGGTGAGATAACCTCGAAGCCACCCAGTACTGGGGCGGGAGTTCGGGAGTATCGCCATAACTTGTATAATGGATGCTTTTCGAAGGTTGAGGTAGATGGTTTCCGAAGGTTTTCTCGGTTATGTGTTGAAGGATGGATACAGCTGGATGTAGGATTTGCTAGATTTGGGTGAGATATTATGCTTCCCCTGTATCCCCAACACCTGATTGCATAACCGGAAAGGTTCGGGAGTTTCATAGGTGGGAATTCTTGTAGCTCTAGTTCTTCTTCCATGGATATTTGGTTTGAGATTGGGATTTCTTACCGATTATTCGTTCTTGATCCGTACCTTGTTGATTTATTTCTCTACCTAAATTCTATGTGGCTTCTCAATTTATGGATATGTGACCATTTCAAGAGGAATGCATTCGTTCATTTTGTTCGGATGTGAAGACTATATGTTGCAATTTTCATTCCGTTGGATTCAGCTTCAATATTTGTCTATCAATGTGCTAATGGATGTCAACCTCTTCAGGATGGCTCCTCCAACGCGCACGACTCCGAATCCGGATCCGCCACCACCTCCACCTCCTCCGGAGACATGGCAAGCTGTGATGGCCGCAACCAATGCAAACACACAGTTGATCATGCAAATTCTTCAAGAGCGTAATCAAGGCAACCAAGGGAACCAAGGCAACAATCAGAATCACTTTGCTACACTCAACCAGTTCCTTGCTAACGGGCCAAAGACTTTCAGCAATTGTGTTGAGGAAACTGATGCTGACGATTGGCTTGTGGATCTGTGCAAGCATTTCGAGTGCAGTAACGTCAGGCCTGAGGACTTTGTCAAGTTCGCTTCCTTCCAACTCAAAGATCAAGCTATAGAATGGTTCCAGCAGTACAAGGATTCTAGAGGTGGACGTGTTATTACCTGGGATGAATTCCGTCAAGATTTCAGAGCTCACCATATCCCTCAGAGTGTGGTTGAAAGCAAGCGTGAGGAATTCCGCAACCTGAAGCAAGGCTCTTTGTCTGTCTATGACTACAACAAGTGGTTCCAGAAGCTCGCCTGCTTTGCCAAGTAGGACGTACCTGATGAGAAGAGCATGATATACCAGTTCAGGGGTGGTCTCATAGAAGAAATCCAGCTAGCTCTTGTTCTCTTTGAGCCCTTGAGGTACGATGAGTTCTACAACATGGCATTGAAGCAAGAGGATGCTCAATTGAGGTGTGATGCTTCCAAGAAGTGAGTCAGAGATGTTACTCCTTCCTCTACTCAAGTGGCCAAGCAGCAGAAGTATTGGCTTCCTCCTCCTCCGTTCCGTCTGCCGTATCAGCAGAAGAGAAAAGGTGGCAGTGGTTCTTCCCACCCACCCAACCCTGGCTTTCAGAACAAGACTTCATCTCAAGCTCCAATATCGAGTGCTCCGTATCACCGTCCGCTTTCAGAGGTCACGTGCAACAAGTGCCAACAGAAGGGTCACTATGCCAACAAGTGTTTCAACCAGAGGCGTCTTCCTCCTCCTCCTCCTGTAAGATCGGCAAGTACAGCTGTGGTCAAGCATAACCCCAAGTACGCCAAGGTCAATATGGTGAATGCAGCTCAGGCAGAGGATTCATCAGATGTCATCATGGGTAACCTTCCTGTTAATGATATTCCAGCTAAAGTTCTTTTTGACACTGGTGCATCGCATTGTTTTATCTCGAGACCTTTTGCATCTAAGCATGGGTGGTTTTCTCAAGTTATGCATAAGCCATTAGCAGTTGTCTCTCCGGGTAGATGTTTGCTCGCTAACTACGAGGTTCCGGATATTTCTATCTCGATGGGTGATTTCAAGTTTCTGGCTTCTCCAATGATCCTTGGTAACTCAGATATTGATTTTATTCTCGGAATGGATTGGCTTTCTAAGCACAAGGCTCAGCTTGATTGTGCAGCCAGGCAGATTCAATTGACTCATTCGTCTGAGGATGTAATTGTGTTTGCCACTCGTGATAATACCATCCGTTTGTTTTCTCTCAATGAGAAGGGTGAATTGGATGCCATCTCGCAAATTCCAGTTGTTTGTGAATATCAAGACATCTTTCCAGAAGAGCTTCCAGGAATGCCTCCGCACCGGCCAGTTGAATTCGTTATTGATCTTGAGCCCGACACAGAACCTGTGTGCAAGCGTCCTTACAAGCTCGGACCTAAAGAGTTGAAGGAGCTGAAGAAGCAACTCGATATTCAAGAGAGAATGGGTCTCATCCGGCCTAGTTCTTCTCCGTGGGGTTGTGGTGTTCTTTTTGTGAAGAAGAAGGATGGAACAGACCGACTTTGTGTTGATTACCGTCCATTGAACAAGAAGACCATCAAGAACAAATACCCACTTCCCAACATCAACGAGCTGTTCGAACAACTCAAAGGTGCCCAAGTATTCTCCAAGCTTGATCTCCGTATGGGTTATCATCAGATTCGTATCCGTGAGCAAGATATTCCCAAGACGGCTTTCAGGACAAGCTATGGTTCATATGAATACACTGTCATGTCTTTTGGCCTAGTCAACGCTCCTTCGACGTTCTCTCGCATGATGAACTTCATCTTCAACGCCTACACCAATGACTTCGTTTTGGTCTATCTCGACGACATTCTGGTTTTCTCGAAGAACAAGGAAGATCATGCCAAGCACTTGCGTTTGGTACTCGATAAGCTGAGGGAACACTAGTTCTACGCCAAGTTCTCCAAGTGCGAATTTTGGCTCGATGAGGTTCTTTATCTTGGTCATATCATCTCTGCCAAGGGCATTGCGGTGAATCCTGAGAAGGTGTCTGCAATTGTGAATTGGGAACCTCCTCAGAACGTGAAGCAACTCCGTAGCTTCCTCGGTCTCGCAAGCTACTGTCAAAGATTCGTTGAAAACTTTTCTAAGATCGCGAAGCCTCTCTCAAATCTTCTCCAGAAGCACGTCAAGTACGTTTGGTCTCCGGAGTGTGACATTGCTTTCAACACTTTGAAAGAGAAATTGATCACTGCTCCAGTTCTGACTCCGCCTGATGAATCCAAGCCATACGAGGTCTTTTGTGATGCCTCTCTCCAAGGTCTTGGCGCAGTATTGATGAAAGAGAAGAAAGTTGTTGCTTATACCTCTCGCCAGTTGAAGCCCAATGAGAAGAACTACCCCACTCATGATCTCGAGTTGGCGGCAGTTGTGCATGCTGTTTTGACTTGGAGACATCTCTTATTGGGAAGAAAAGTGGACATCTTCACGGACCACAAGAGTCTCAAGTACATCTTCACTCAGCCTAATCTCAACCTCAGACAAACTCAATGGGTCGAAATGATTCAAGAGTATAATCTGAGTATCGAGTATACTCCAGGCAAGGCGAATGTGATTGCTGACGCATTGAGAAGGAAGGCTTATTGCAACAGTCTTATTCTCAAGCCTTATCAACCCGAGCTTTGTGAAGCTTTCCGCAAACTTAATCTGCAAGTTGTTCCTCAAGGTTTCCTCGCCAACCTTCAAGTCTCTCCTACCTTGGAAGATCAGATTCGCCAAGCCCAGCTTCTTGATGCTATGATGAAAAAGGTGAAGATTGGGATTGCCAAGAGTCAACCCAAGTACAAGTGCTACCGCCTTGATGACAAGGATACTCTCTTCTTCGAGGATCGTATTGTTGTACCCAAAGGTGACCTCCGTAAAGTGATCATGAACGAGGCTCACAATTCTCTCCTCTCCATCCACCCTGGGAGCACGAAGATGTATCAGGACCTCAAGCAGGCTTATTGGTGGACTCGAATGAAGCGCGAGATTGCTCAATTCATAAATGAATGTGATGTCTGCAGAAGAGTGAAGGCAGAACACCAAAGGCCAGCAGGTCTCCTCCAACCTCTTGCCATTCCAGAATGGAAGTTTGACCACATTGATATGGACTTCGTGACTGGGTTTCCAAAGTCCAAGCGTGGCAATGATGCTATATTCGTTGTCATCGACAAACTCACCAAAGTGGCTCACTTTCTGCCTATCAAAGAGTCGATCACTGCAGCTCAATTGGCGGAACTCTATACCTCTCGAATTGTCTCTCTGCACGGTATTCCACAAGTGATCTCTTCAGACCGTGGCAGCATCTTTACCTCCAAGTTTTGGGATTCTTTTCAGAAGGCCATGGGCACCAACATCCGCTTCAGCACAGCTTTCCATCCTTAAACTAGCGGTCAAGTCGAGCTTGTCAACCAGATTCTTGAAGATATGCTCAGGGCTTGTGTGATCTCCTTCGGCATGAAGTGGGAGGATTGTCTTCCTTATGCTGAATTCTCCTACAACAACAGTTTTCAAGCAAGTTCGGGCAAGGCCCCATTTGAAATTCTGTATGGCAGGAAGTGCCGTACCCCTCTCAACTGGTCTGAAACCGGTGAACGTCAGCTTTTGGGAAATGACTTAATAACAGAGACAGAGGAAATGTGCAAAGTCATTCGAGATAACCTCAAAGCAGCCCAATCCCGCCAGAAGAGCTACTATGACAGTAAGCACCGTGATTTGGCTTTCGAGATCGGAGATCATGTTTACCTCCGCGTCTCTCCTATGAAAGGTACTCGTCGCTTCGGTATCAAAGGGAAGCTTGCCCCTAGATACGTGGGACCTTTCAAGATTGTCAGCAAGAGAGGCGACCTCGCCTATCAACTCGAACTTCCTTCAAACTTTGCAAATGTTCATGATGTGTTCCATGTCTCTCAGCTCCGAAAGTGCTTCAAGACTCCTGACCGCACCGTCAACTTCCAGGACATTGAGCTCCAAGAAGATCTCTCCTATCGTGAGCACCCCGGTGCTATTCTTGAAGAGACTGAACGCAAGACTCGCAATAAGTCAATCAAATTTCTCAAAATCAAGTGGCCACACCATTCCGACCGTGAAGCTACCTAGGAACGCGAGGATCACCTCCGTTCTGAGTAAGCGGCGTTCCTTCAGTCCTAGATCTTGGGACGAGATCCTTTCGTAGTGGTGGAGTGTTGTAACACCCCGTATGTAACTTACCCAATTTGTACTCCAACTCTTGCCGTTTCCGGCGTTAAGTTATTTTATTTTCTCGGGTTCGGGTTTTTGTCTCCATGTGTTGTTATCGTTGTCATGCATCTCATATCATGTCGTCACGTGCATTGCATTTGCATACGTGTTCATCTCATGCATTCGAGCATTTTCCCCGTTGTCCGTTTTGCATTCCGGCGCTTCGTTCTCCTCCGGTGGTCATTTCTACCTTTCTTTCGTGTGTGGGGATTAAACATTTCTGGATTGGACCGAGACTTGCCAAGCGGCCTTGGTTTACTACCGGTAGACCGCCTGTCAAGTTTCATATCATTTGGACTTTGTTTTATACTCCAACGGTTATCGAGGGACCAAAAAGACCTCATGTGTGTTGCAGCCCAACACCCCTCCATTTTGGCCCAAAACCCACCAAAACCCTCTCCATCATCTAGAACGTTCGATCACGATCGCGTGGCCGAAAACCACACCTCATTTGGACTCTCCTAGCTTCCTCTACCTATATAAACACCTCCCCCTCCGAAATTCACGGGCAAACCCTAATTTTCCCCTCTCCTCGCGCCGCCGGACGAGATCCGAACGGCCGGACACGTCTGACCTGCGCGCCGCCGCCTCCGCGCCAATCGCACTGCGCCATGTGGCACAACAGCCGCCGCCGCCGCTGAGGCCCGTTCGGCCCAGGGCGGGCCCTCGCCGCCACCAACCGGGCCGCCGCCTCCTCACCGCGCGCGCCGCCCGCACCATCGCCCCGCCACCATCTTCGCCGCTCCGGCCGCCGAACCTCGCCTCGCCACCGTCCGCGTTCACCAGCGCTGGCAGCCGCCCCGCTCCGCCGTCTGGGTCGCCGTCGCCCCGCCCAGCTGCTCCGCCCGG